>NC_080740.1:19606224-19909974 GCF_020826845.1 Diceros bicornis minor
TTTAAGAATGAATAAATTAGTAAGCAATCACATTTCAAAGGCTCCTTTCTTATTCGATGGACTTTTGAGGAGTTATTTATTAATTTCCTTACTGTACTCAAAATATAATTAAATTTGAGGGCCGGCCTGGTGGCATACTGGTTATCTTTGCACACTCCGCTTCAGTGGCCCAGAGTTTGTGGGTTCAGATCCCAGCCGCAGACCTACACACTGCTCATCAAGCCATGCTGTGGTGGTGTCCCACATACAAAATAGAGGAAGACTGGCATAAATGTTAGCTCAAGGCCAACCTTCCTCAAGCAAAAAGAAGAGGATTGGCAACAGATGTTAGCCCAAAGCCACTGTTCCTCACCAAAAAAATAAATAAATAAAATAAATAAGTTATACATATATATATAATTAAATTTGCCAAAATACTATATGCCCACAACTTATCAGGAACACCTACTATTTGAAATAAGTACAATGTCAAACAGTTTTCTTCACTTAAGAAGAAATTTACATATGTATTCACCTCTTAGGGAAAATTTAATTAATTGCATTGATACTTCACAACAGAGTGGCTACTTGATAAATGGTATATATGGTTTTTTTTGTTTGTTTGTTTTGTTTTTTTTTTTTTTTTTTTTGTGAGGAGATCAGCCCTGAGCTAACATCCGCCAATCCTCCTCTTTTTTTCGCTGAGGAAGACGGCCCTGGGCTAACGTCGGTGCCTATCTTCCTCCACTTTATATGGGACGCCGCCACAGCATGGCTTACCAAGCAGTGCGTCGGTGCGCGCCCGGGATCCGAACCAGCGAACCCCGGGCCGCCGCAGCGGAGCGCGCACACTTAACCGCTTGCACCACCGGGCCGGCCCCAGTATATATGGTTTTTAATTTAGGAAAATAACTTCCTTTTTTAATACAAGAATGATGATGATGATGATAGGTAACATTTATCGAATGTGCTGACCACTGTTGTAAGTACTTTAGATGAATTAGCTAACTTAATCTTCACAACAACCCTATGAGATAGATACTATTATCACTCTCATTTTATAGAAGAGGAAAGTGAAGCTAAGAACGGTTACGTCACACCTCTAATAAGAGAAAGATTTGGAATTTGAACTTAAGCAATGTGACTTAACTTTATTGCCTCTCAAACCATGGCCCTTAGAAAATAACTTACCAAGTATACAAGTAAAATAACATGTTATTACTTAGAATTACAATACTTGTATACCACTTTATACTTTATAAAGCACCTCCACAAATATCTCATTTGAGTCTCACAATAATCCTGTGAGGTAATATCATTCCTATTTTACCAATGAAGAAGCTAAAGATAAGAAAGGTTAACTGATTTTTCCAAGGTCACTTGGCTAGTAAATAATAGAGTGAGGATGCCAATCCAGGTGTTTTAATACCATACCTTATGTTTTTTCTACTATAATGAGTCTCTTTATTTCACACTAAGATCTTTTCTAAGATGGAATATTATTCACTCAATGACAAGTAGAATGAAGAATTTCCAATAAGATTGATATAAGAAATAACAAAGTAAAGGCTTTCCCAATTTAACATTTAAAGAAAGTAATATTATAGTGAAATATTTAGTGAAAATAAAGCCCATTTCCAGATTTTAAAATCATGTAATTCCTAGTAGAAAGATTTTCATTTTCCTTACTTAGTCATCATGAATACATTTTTAATCCAAGTAATGAGGAAAAAGAGCTACGAGGGCCTTGTACCCAAAGGATGCTCCCATGACCCTGCCAGGCAAAGAGGATCACCCAGGAAATAACTAAATTAGGACCAGGCTGCTGTAAAAGCTATACCAAGAGTTTGACTTAGAACCTCTACTGGTCCACCTCCCATGAACATTTTTAAGGGAGTGGACAATCGCAATAATCACCATCGCCTGGATTATCAGCAAAGGTAGGCAAAGCATATTACACGGAAGATCATTTCCCAAGTAGGACTCTCCTAACTCTTGGTTCTCTATTGTCATTGTTTGTCCAAAAGCCAACAATTGTTTCACAAATCGTAAGTTTTAAAACAGATACCTATAAGAGTTGGATGGTATGCAATTCTAGGAAGCAATATCTTTTCCAAAAGACTGAATATGACATCTACAGAGCAGGAAGTACATTAAGGAAAGTTAGCCCATGTGTTATACAGCAAGGGGTGTTAAGAGGCCATCCTTAGACTGATTGAGAGACCCATTACAGAGAAACTGAAGGAATAAGGCCTTACCTTTGCTCATTTGTGATAGAGACTCTCTTTGGCCATGTCTGTGGCATAGCTGCAGCCATTGGAAAAAAAGTTAAAAAACATATGAGAGAAGGGAGAAAAAGAAAAAAATAAACACATTACATAAATTTTTTTAAATTTGTCATTTAAAAAGAATAAATAAGAGGGGCCAGCCCCATGGCATAGTGGTTGAGTTCGGCACGTTCTGCTTTGGCGGCCCAGGTTTGCATATTCAGGTCCTGGGTGTGGACCTACACCACTTGTCAGCCACCATGTGGCAGCAACTCACATATAAAAAAGTATAGGAAGATTGGCACAGATGTTAGCTCAGGGGTAATCTTCCTCAAGTAAAAAATGAGGAAGACTGGCAACAGATGTTAGCTCAGGGCTAATCTTCCTCAGCAAAAAATAAATAAATAAATAAATAAGAAATAAAGATTTTTAAAGGAAAATTAAAATAGAAGTCCTTAGAGAGAGAGAGTTCCTTCTAAGATAACTTTAAGAGGAAAAGTTTAAATAATCAGCATACAACATGAAACTTTAAAAAACTTTTAACAAGCTGATATATACAACAGAATAAATCTGCATGAAACAAGGAATAAAAAGAGAAACAGAGGGAAAAAAATAAAGCAACTTATTTACAGGCAGGCCAGTGTCACAGGATCCTAAGACCTATATGGATTAGTCTATGATAAGCTTTTTTGGCAAGCCCACCTACCGTGTACAATCAAAAAAGCAGATCTCAAAAAAAAAAAAAAAAAAAAAAGCAGATCTCTTAGCTTCTAGAATATGCCTCATGACCCTAAATTTACTCTGGGATGCCAATTAACTTACTAAATTTCTATGTGATAAGTTTATTCTGAGTGTTTTTAAATCACCACTGGTATTATTTCAAAAAGTATATATTACAGTTATCATTGACTTTATGTATATAGGCAAAAATGTTGTTTCGGAGATGCAGGATAAATGCACCATGAAAAAGAAAATGGGGAGTCATCGATGTCGGATATCCTCTTTGACCAAGGAGGAATTTGCCTGATAAGGGTGTGTCATCTGTTTAAAAAGAAAATAAAAAAAAGGTAAGATCTTTCAGAATAGTGCTGATGCATATTGATGGATTCCGTTTCTTTTTATTTCTTTTTATGTCAAGTGCTGTAGTCTACTCTGCAGATACTGCTCGCAATGCCCATCATTTTGTAGCTCTAATGCTTTACCAAACAGGTTCAAGAGGCTGTCCTCATGGGATCCTATCTGATTGCCAGCATCCATTTACTTTTCTGACATTCCAACACTAAAAATTGCTTTGAAGCCTTCAGTGTGTCCTCTGTAATGCAAATAGACAGAAGTAGTTTTCATATGATTTCTGATACAACTCAAAAGTGACCTTTTATGGTTTTAGTAGAGTTGTGCTAAAATCTAAAACAAGAACATATCCTAGAAATGTGCATTCAGAGATAAAGAAGACTTTGTTCTTTCAAAAAAATTTAAAACACACACACATTCACAAATGGACAATTTTTGCCCACTGGAAAACACAATAAAATTGTTGCGATATAATTGGAATTGAGAGGTTTTGGGGAAAAAAGCATGGGAACACCAGTAAAGGAAGAGAGTCACTCTATTCTACTGTACATGTAGGTACATGAGTGCTTATGATGACACACATATATGGCTGGTTTAATAGAAGAAAATGGGCTTTTCACTTTAGCAGTTTAGAAATAAATGCTTCAAAACACTTTCCAACGCTAGCTCTCACTTATTTCTCCTGCCTCAGGCTTCCCCAACTCCCCGTAAGTGTCCACCAATGCCCCCCTCCACCTGCAGGCTCTGTCCTACCTTGTATCTGAGTTCATTTTGACTGAGGTAAGAAACACCTAAACTGCTTCAACGTAAACCGAGTGCCTCTTACCATTTAGTCATCCACCACACTGAGCTGAGGGAGCACAGGACATGGCGATGATAAAGACTGACCAACTGGTTTCCATGAGCCTCGCTCCTTCCACGTGATATACAGGGCTACCAAACCCAAGCTTCTGAGGCTTCTCTTGCCATTTCTGTACCCCAGTCAGAAAGAATGGAATCTCATTACCCCTTTGTTCCTAGGAACAGCATGTTAAGCCATGATCTTTCAATCTCCCTCAGCAGAAATAACAATCCTAATCCTGATAGCTATGGTCTTAAGCCTGATGGCCATGTCTCCTCCCTTGAAGACATCAATCGGCTGCTTCCTATATGCCTGCTGTCTTAAATTGGAATTGCCAACTCCGTATCTGACTGTGATGCTTGGTTCATCTATGGGGCCCTTGCAACTTTACCTTGAATCTCCTGAACAAGAGTCTTTACTCAAAGTATAACCAGAGATAACTGAATATTTAAACATCACACCATTGTCCCTCAAACCTTCCCCCTCCCTATATTAGGACAGCAATCCTAGCACATGTCCTGCCCTAGAAATAAAATCTAGTGTCAGCCCCAACCCGTCCATCCTATGTGAGCTCTCTAGCCAGAATGTCTCAACAACAAGCAGGGCCAGGACTAAGATGAGAGGAGCAAGACACTCACCTTGGGTGCAAATTTAAGAGGGTGCCAAAAGACTCAGCAATAAAGATAAATGATATTTTAAACAATCAAAATTAATGCAAAAAATGATCAACAAAATATCAAAATTTTAAATGAATACAGAGTCAGTATTACTGATTTTTCTTTTTTGCCTTAGGTTCCAATATAGCACAGCACTGTTAGTGATTCTGTCTTTAACTAAAATTTTGGTATTTTGTTCATTGTGGATTTTATGCCTGAGGCAAGTGCATACTCACCTCACCTAGTTTTGACTCTGCCAACAAGTACCAGGATAAAATATTCTATATAAAAATGTGATCTTAATAGTAATACTCATAAATAAAAACTGGTTTAGAAAATTTTCTGCCATTGGAATGTGAAAATTGATATAAATTAGTATAAAATAAAATTTGTGAAAGTATGACAATTTATTCAAACCTTCAAATTTTAAAATTATAAACTATCTTCTTGAACTTCTATTTTGAGTAATGGAAATTCAGTAAGTTATTCAGAAAGTTATTTAGACCTTGGTATTATTGGCATCTGGGGCTGGATAATTCCTTGTTGCAGGAGTCTGTCCCATGTATTGTAGAATGTTTAGAAACATCACTGGTCTCTACTGACTAGATGCCAATAGCTCCCCCAAACTCAACTGTAAGAACCAAAAATGTCTCCAGACATTGCCAAATGTCCCTGGGCAGGGGTGAGGGGGGTGGGGTTGTAAAATCATCCCCAGCTGAGATTCACTAGTTGAGACCATCCCTCCTGCTGAAAACTGAAAATGCAGTTTTTAAAAATGCAATCACCTTCAAGCACTGAGCTAACATGATAATGGGGAACTGTCAGGCCAGATTCTGAGTGAAATATAAAACACAGAGCTATCTCTCTAGCAAGTAGAACATCAAATACCTAAGCCAATTTGGCCCTGAGGACATTTGCCAGTTGGAAAATTTAAGCCTCAGTTCTGAAACATCAAAGGCAAAGAGCCTCACCTAAGGTGGGGTGTCTAACAGAAAACCCTCTCCATATTAAGCTGGACTTCAAAGGGAATACCTAGAATGAAACCTGTCCTCCCCATTCCCAACCTCACTCCTAGGACTTCAGTGAAGGTTACTTTGACATGAAGAGGAGCAGGGGGCAAAAAAGGAAAGGAAAAGAGAGGGACCTCTGTTCTCAGATGCAAAAGAATGAAACCAGACCCCTATCTTACACCACTCACACAAATTAATTCAAAATGGATTAAAGACTTAAATGTAAGACCAGCAACCATAAAACTCCCAGCCTTCCAGAATCTTTGGTCACAGGCTGGCCCTTATGGGGATTTGTTGACCAGGTTCTCATTACCTTGATTGACCAGGGAACCTCAAGCTATGATTTGGGTTGAAATGATCCTAGGTTCTTTGGCATAAGCAAATGCAAATCCTCCCTATAGGAACGTTGCTTTATTCTAAGTCTCCAGGACTCTCCAAATAATTTTGCAAGGGCAATGAGAAAGATTGTATGCAAGAAATACAATCCTTGATTGTACACAAGGAAACAAAGCACCATGGGCAAAAGCCTGCATAAACAAAAGCCAACTGAAAGAGACTCATTAAGACTTCAAATTAGAATTATCAGATACAAATTATAAAAAAATGCTTACTACACTTAAAAAAAAATAAATAAAGCAGATTTGAAAAAGAGTCAAATGGAATTTTTTGAAATGAAAAATACAACTGAAATTTAAAGCTCAATATTTGCAAATCATACATCTGATAAGAGGTTTATATGCAAAATATACAAATAACGAATATAACTCAATAGCAAAAAGCAAATAACCTAAATAAAAAATGGGCAGATGATCTGAATAGACATTTTTCCAAAGAAGACATACAAATGGCCAATGAGTATATGGAAAGGTGCTCAACATCACTAATTGTCAGGCAAATGTAAATAAAAACCATAATGAGATATCATCTCAAATCTATTAGGATGGCTATTATCAAAAAGACAAGAAATAACAAGTGTTGGCAAGGATATGGAGAAAAGGGAACGCTTATACACTGTTGGTTGGAATATAAATTGATACAGCTATTATGGAAAAAAGTATGGAGGTTCCTCAAGAAGTCAAAAATAGAAATACCATATTATGATCCAGCAATCCTACTTCTAGGTATATATCCAAACGAAATAAAATCATTATCTCAGAGAGATATCTGCACTCCCACGTTCATTACAGCACTATTCACAATAGCCAAGATATGGAAACAATCTACGTGTCCATTGACAGATGAATGGATAAAGAAAATGTGATGTATATATGTATACATATACATACATACATATACAATAGAGTATTGTTCAACCATAAAAAAGAAGAAAATCTTGTCTTCTGCAACAATATGGATGAACCTGGAGGACATCATGCTAAGTGAAATAAGTCAGACAGAGAAAGACAAATACTGTATGATCTCACTTATATGTGGAAGCTAAAAAAGTCAAACTCACAAAACCAGAGAGTAGAACAGTGCCTTCCAGGGGTCAGGGTGGAGGAAATGGCGAGATAAGGGTACAAACTTGCAGTTATAAGATGAATAAGATCTGGGGATCTAATGTACCGCATTATAGCTAATAATACTGCATTATATACTTGACATTTGCTAAGAATGTAGATCTTAAGTGTTCTCACCACAAAAGAAAAAAAAGTGGCAACTATGTGAGATGATGGATCCATTAATTAACTTGATCATAGTAATTATTTCACAATGTGTATGTATATTAAAGCATGTTGTACACCTTTAAAAAGTAAATTTTAAAAAACTATGATTTGCCATTGAGAAGTTATTGCAATGTATACTGTACTTCAAAAAAGTTTTTTAAAAGCTCTTGTCATACACTGAGACACACAATCTGACATTAGTGAATCAAATATTTATAATTGAAATAATGGCCACAAATGAGTGGTCATTATATTCTTGTGCTATGGGCTAAATGTCTGTGTCCCCCAAAGTTCATATGTTGAAGTCTTAATCCCAATTTGGCAGTATTTAGAGGTAGGGCCTTTGGGAAGTAACTAGATTTTGAGGGTGGAGGCTTCATGAATGGGATTAGTGCCCTTATAAGAAGAGACATGAGAGAGATGATCTTTCTCACCACCATGTGAGGACACACCAAGAAGGCGGCCATCTGCAAACTAGGAAAAGGACCCTCACCAGACACTGAATCTGCCAGTATTTTTATCTTGGACTTCCTAGCTTTCAGAACTGTGAGAAATAAATGTTTGTTGTTTAAGCCACCAGTTTATGGTATTTTGTTATAGCAATCTGAACTGACTCAAACATCTTGCAGAGCAACAACGAATTACCTACAGGATCTAAGAAGGAAAGATACAAGTATATGAAATTGTGCTATGTTTTCTTGCAGAGATATACATAAAAGACTATGAGATGAGCAATGCAACTGAGAAAATGTTTGCCAAATCCTTTGGGAAAATGACAAATTTCTAAGCAACCAGGGTCAGTATGACCAATTCATACATCACATAAAACTATTATTAAGGCATTAGTACTATTTTTTCTCTTTTATTGGTAAATAAATGGTGCATCTTACAACTGATGGTATTTTAGATTCAATGAAAAATATTTGAAGACATCAACAAAATTCCCAGAACTGATGAAAGACACCAATTCACATATTCAAGAAAACAAAAATTCCCAAGCAATCTGAATAAAAGAAAATCCACACTTAAACACATCATCATGAAACTGTTTAAAACCAAAAAGAAAGAGAAAGACCTTAAAAGTAACTGGGGGGGTAAGGGGGTGGGGAGATTACCTTCAAAAGAAGGTCAGATGCCAGGTTCATGGAGTGGAAAGTTCAATATTGTTAAGAGGGCAATTCTCTCCAGCTTGATTCATATATTCAACACAATCTCTACCAGAATTTCAGCAGCCTTTTGGCAGAAATTGACAGAAGATGTCAGAAATTGACAGAAGAAATTTGGCAGAAGATGAACCTAAAATTTATATAGAATGGTAAAATTTATGTAGAATGCCAAAACAATTTTGAAAAAGAAAAAGCTGAACAACTTACAGGTCCCAATTTCAAATTTTAATACAAAGCTACTTCAGTAGTTATCAGTTCAATGTGGTACTGGCACAAAGATACACATATAGATCACAAGAACAGAATTGAGAGTACAGAAATAAATTTTTATACTTATGGTCAACTGATTTTCAACAAATGTGCAAAGAAAATACACTGAGGGAAAGGATAAACTTTTTAATGAATGGTACTAGGAAAACTGGATACCCATACGCCAAAAGATGAAGTTAGACCTTCATCTCATACTATACACAAAAATTAATACAAAGTGTGTCACCAACTTAAATGTTAGAGATAAAACAATTAAAATTTTAAAAGAAAACACAAGTGATTATCTTCAAGACCTCAGGTTAGGCAAAAATTTCTTAGATATGACAGTGAAAACATAGTTCATTAAAAAATATATGACAAATTAGACCTCACCAAAATTCAAATCTTTTGCCCTTCAAAAGATACAAGACAAGCAACAGACTGGGAGAAAATATTTGCAAATCATATATCTTATAAAAGACATGTATACAAAATATTCAAAGAACTCTTTGTATATAAGAAGAAAAACAACTCCATCCAAAAATGGGTAAAATTTTTAAAAAGACATTCCACCAAAGAAGATATATGAATGGCTAATAAGCACACAAAAAAGATGCTCAATATCATTAGTTTAGGGAAACACAAATTAAAACCACAATGAGAAGCAATTTCATACCCACTAGGAGGGTTATAATAATTTTAAAAAAAAACAGATAATTACAAATATCAGCAAGGAAGTGGAGAAAAAGGAATCCTCATACTTTGGAACATAAAATGATGCAACCACTTTGAACAACGGTTTGGCAGTCTCGTAAAAAGTTAAAAATAAATTTGCCAAATGACTGAGCAATTCTACTCTTGGGTATCTACCCAAGAGAAATGAAAACATATATACACACAAAGACTAACAGATGAATGCTCTTAGCAGCATTATTCATATTCTTAAAAACTGGAGGGCCGGCCCCGTGGCTTAGTGGTTAAGTGAGTGCGCTCCGCTGCTGGCAGCTGGGGTTCGGATCCCGGACGCGCACCGATGCACCACTTTTCCGGCCATGCTGAGGCTGCGTCCCACATACAGCAACTAGAAGGGTGTGCAACTATGACATACAACTATCTACTGGGGCTTTGGGGGAAAAATAAATAAATGAATAAAATTAAAAAAAAAAAAAAACTGGAAAAACCTTATGTCCATCAACTGATAAAGGACACAAATTTGATATATCCATACAGTGGAATACTATTCATCAATAAAAAGAACAAATTACTAATACATGTTTCAGCATACATGAACCTCAAAAATATCATGCTAAGTGAAAGAATATCAACACAAGAGACTACATATTATATGATTTAATTTATATGAAATTTTAAGAAAAGGTAAATCCATAGAGACAGAAAATAGATTATTGTTATCCAGGGTAAAGGAGGAGGCGTGGGGATTAACAGTACCTGGACATGACGGATCTTATTCAGGTGATAGAAATGTTCTAAAACTGATCAATGGTGATGGCTGCATAATTTGCTAAATTTCCTAAAAAACCATTGAATTATACTCTTCAAATGGGTAAATTATATGATATGTAAAATATGCCTCAGAGCTATATATACACACACATATATATGCATAGCCATTTATATGTATGTATACATATACATACATATATACATACATACATGAAGGTCATACTGATAACTGACATCAAAAAACAATAGTGAAAACCAGAAAATAGTGGAATGAGATCTTAAATATGATGACAACAGTAACTGCCAATCCTGAATTTTATACCCAGCAAAATATGTTTAAAGAATGAACAAAAAATAAAGTCTTTTTCAGAATAAAAAGAGAGTTTGTCATCAGCATATACTCTCTAGAGGAAATGCTAAAGAATAAACTGCAGGTAGCAGGAATGAGTTCCCAGATATAAAATCTAACACGCAAGAAAGAATCAACAGTGAATAAAGTGACAAATATGTGACTATATGTATACAAATATCAAATATAAAAATGGCAATAATAAAGTCTCATGGGTTGATTAAAAAATATACATAACACAACAACTATGTGTCAGGAGGGGGATTGGATTAAAGTGTTCTAAAGTCTTTACATTATCCAGAAGAGATTAAAGGTATTGATTAACTTGAAACTTTGATAATTATGTTTACCATAATTTCTAAAGTAACCAATAAATAAATAGAAACAGAGTGTAAAACTTCTAAATTATTAGAGGGAAAATGGAATCATAAAAAATTATCAATTGTATTAGTTAAGGTTATCCAGAGAAACAGAACCAAAACCCATAGGGGTATGTGTGTGCATGTGTGTGCATGTGTGTGTGTGTATGTGTAGAGAGAGAGAGAAAGAAATTGGCTTATGCAATTATGGAGGCTGACAAGTCCCAAGATGTGCAGTCTGCAAGCTGGAGACACAGAGGAGCTGATGGTGTAGTTCCAGTCAAAGTCCAAAGGCCTGAGAACTGGGAGAGCCAATAATATGGTTTCAGTCTGAAAGCCAGCAGGCCTGAGACCCAGGAAGAGTTGATGTTTCAGTTTGAGTCTGAAAGTAGGGGAAAAAAATGATGTGCCAGCTCAAAGGCAATCAGGCAGAAGGAGTTCCTTCTTACATATCCTTTTTATTCTATTCAGATCTTCAACAGATTGGATGAGGCCCACCCATGTTGGGGAGGGCAATCTGCTTTACTCAGTCTACTGATTCAAATGTTAACCTCACCCAGAAATACTCTCACACACATACCCAGAACGTTTGACCAAGTATCTGGGCACCCTGTGGCCAAGTGACACATAAAATTAATCATCACATCAATCCAAAAGAAAGCAAGAATGGAGAAAAAAACAGAAAAGAGATCCAGTAGCCTAGCTAAGAAGTTTTATACAAAGAGAAGCCAAGTGGAGTGGGAAAAAACCACAGGGTTCAGATCAGACAGAACTGAGTTTGAATCCTGTTCCATCACTTACTGGTTGTATAACCATAGGCAAGTTACTTAACCTCCCTGAATGTAGGTTTCCTCATCTCTAAAATAGAACTACAACTGAAGAAATTAGAGAGAAGGTTTGTAGAGTATCTAGCATATAATAAGTTCTTAATTTAAAAAGAATTTTTATTATTATTATTATGGAATATAATCAATAAACATAAGGGTAATGTAAGTTGATACAGAGAGAGTTTCGACTTACACATTACAGGACAAGGTGCTTTAAGAACAGTTCCACAGAACCAATGAACTAAAATATGAAAAATTTCTAAAACTGTTCTCAGAAATCTCTAAAGATCAATATCAAAGTAATATAAATTATTTCATTAAAGAGAAAGTTGACAATTTTAGACATTGAGATATAAGATTTATGTAATAAAAATTTACATAAGGCAAGTCAGAGGAAAATGGGGCTTTTGTTAAAGAGTTTGTCTTTGGGTTAACAACCACTTTTTGCCTTTTTCCTAAGCATCAACATTAATAAGTCCATTCATGGTTTTGCATGCCATTCTTTCCCAGTACTGGTACATACAGAGCACTCAATTAATATTTGTTAATGAACAAATGGATATCAGCTATTACCTCTGGAATTGATAATTTTCATTTCAAGGAAGTTGCGTAATATGTTCTGTGGTGATAGCTTGAACCTAGGCATTTCTGTGACTTGTGACAGAAATATTAAAAAAATATATGTATGACCAACTGTGATGGTTAATTTTATATGTCAGCTTAGCTATGCTATAGTAGCTAGTTATTTAATCAAACACTAATCTAGGTGTTGCTGTGAAGGTATTGGCTAGATGTTGTTACTACCTACAATCAGTTGACTTTAAGTTATAGAAATTATCTTCAATAATGTGGGTGGGCCTCATCCCATGAGTTGAAGGACTTAAGAGCAAAAACTGAGGTTCCTAGATAAGAAATTCTACCTCCAGACTGCAGCATTATCTCCAGCCTGCCAGCCTGGCCTACAGATTTTAGACTTGCCAGTCCCCACATTCGTGTGAGCTACTTTCTTAAAATAAATCATAAATGTGTATGTATATGTACATGTTAAATGTATCTTAGTGGTTCTGTTTCTCTGGGGAACGCTGACTGATACACCAACAAAAGTGAATGATGCTTTTTGAGGCTTTAAAGTACTAAGTAGACATCAAAAGAAGAACATACCAAATGATATTTACATGTTGCTTTCGGCCTCTGGTTTTAACTAAAACAAAATGACTTTTTTATGTTTGTCTTTGATATCAATCCTAAATTACTGATTCCAACCATCATTTATCACCTTTAACATTCACGTCCCTTGAATACTTTTGCATAATAATGTAGAGATTTCTCAGAATCAAAAATCATATATCATTAAATCCAATCAAAAAGAAGTTCCTAAAGAAAGAATTCTTTTAAAGGTTATCCATAACATCAACAGCACAGAGGCATAAAATTATACAGAATGCACTTATACCCTATTAGTGTTCGTGTAAAAAAAAGTAAGATATCATAACTGTGTACTCTACACCTATTAATCTGTGGTTCCACCCTTTAGCATATGCCTAAACAAGAGAAAGAAAGAGCTTATCAAATCCAGGCCAAGGAAGGATTTAACGAAAAATATTCAAAAGGGCCATAAATATTAATATACCAGATACTAGTTAAAAACTCACTTTATATCACCAGAATAGAAATGTCATTTTTAACGTGCAAAACCAGAACAAGTACACCAATGTAATGCTGACATTGAGAAATGCGATATATATTTATGTCATATGAGACATTTGGACAACGTTACAAAAATGCAAATTTTATTGTCTTGTACATTTTGTGGAAAAAGGGAGGAAGAATAACTGTCAAGAGTTCAAGTGTAGGGCCAGCCCCGTGGCTTAGCGGTTAAGTGCGCGCACTCCGCTGCTGGCGGCCTGGGGTTCGATCCCGGGCCCGCACCGATGCACCGCTTCTCCGGCCATGCTGAGGCCGTGTCCCACATACAGCAACTAGAAGGATGTGCAGCTATGACATACAACTATCTGCTGGGGCTTTGGGGGAAAAAATAAATAAATAAAATTATAAAAAAAAGAGTTCAAGTGTAAACTGCGGAACACGAGCCTTAGTCAGATTTTCTGTATACTGGACATCCTGACCCCTTTATACACTTACCTAGAAAAGCAAATACCAGAAATTCCTTCTTGCATATTTTCCTTCAGTTTTCCCATAATCTCCAGATACTTCCATTCCTTCTCACAATGACTGTCCTAATGCTATGTTATTCAAGGGAAGCAATCAAGTTGTACATCACAAAATGGAGACCATCTTGCAATAGATCTAGCAATCTATTTTATTTAATCAGTATAAACAAATAATCAAAATAATTCGGTCCATTTCTGTGGCCTAAAAAAAATATTTTTTATCTCTTCCTTTCCACCCCAGTCGTCTTCTATTCCCAAGTCTTATGGCCAGCTCACAGCAACAAAAGCCCGTTTTACCAGGTATTGCTTACCTCAGTGTTCCTACAGAAGTACAATAATGCTTCTAGATTCCAAATGTACCACTGTGTCACAGAGGTAAAAAGCACTGAGCCAGGCTGGAAAATGGCAGTATTTTATGGCCCCAGCTTAGTTTATGGTCATTTCACAAAATCTACCAAAGTTATAAAAGATTTAAAGTTTTTTTCTATAATTAATAAATTGATCCTTTGTCCCTCCATTTCTAATTCCTTAATTCCAATTCTACCAGAATGGTTTATACTGTTAAAAACATCTTTGGAGGATTAATCTTTTGGTCATAATTTTTAAATGAGTATAGTAATTAATTATATATATAATTCATTGCCTAATCAGGAAAAAAATTTTAATCTCATAAAAGATGTTTAACAGCAATTTTACCTCCTAAGCACATAATTAATGGTGTTAGGGGATTAAAAATTAAATTTCAAGGTGGCTAAAGCATAAATTCAAAAACTTTACACAATTTTAAAGAGAACAAAACATTAAAATAAAAAGCTCATAATTGTGTTTATAAAATTATGTGTAATTATACCTTACTATTCTACATTTTCACATAAATTAATATAGTAGAAGAATATTATTCAGAAAAATTTTTTGTAAAATGTATATTTTTAAAGACAATGATATAGCAATAAAATAATTTTTAGTTCTAATATATGAATAAATCTTATTCATTAAAGAAAACAAAGAAAGTAAGTTAAAAGACATTGGAACTCTGAGGTACAAATTACTCTGCTTTTACATAGAGGGAAAGTACGGCAGTACAATTGTGTGATCCGTATATACGCAAAGCTTCCATTAACTTTGATGATTTTATCCTCCTAAGAAACACAGAATTACTTTATCATACGTAATTTTTTTATTAGTAAGAGAGTCTCATAATAACACTGCTAAACAGCTGGGGCCCTACATTCCTGTGCCTGAGAATTTTCAATGAAGTGACCTCACTTTTACTAAGGCGATGACTAAATTTTGTGCAAGATTCTCAAATTTTGAATGTATCACATTAAAGAGTACCCATTTTATTTTCAATTGCTTGGGAGGATGGGATTAAAGAAAATGCATTCGTACTATAGGAATTTTCTGCCACTCAATTGCCAGTGTAGTTATGCATGAAGAATACTTATTAAGTCAAGAGAGAACAGAATGCATTTGAAAGCAGAATTGACCCTCTTGATTCAGTTTTACAACTAGAAAGATTCAGGTCACTATGGACCCTTTTTCCTACTCAAAAAGAGACCCTCTCTATTAATAACCATTAAAATGCTCCACATTTTTAAGTTTGCAACATCATGACCTCATTACAAATTAGGTATTTAGGAAAAACTGCATTTCCTTCAAAGGAAAATGTTTAAAATGTGCAATTCCTCTGTCATGCATTTTTCAAATACTCAGGAAAGAAATGTAACTGTTTTTGCAACCTAGGCTCAGGCAACAGCCCAAGCAGGCTATAGAACTAATATCAATAGGAGTTTTATGCCTGATAGAAAATCATTCTAAAGATTTTTTTTTTAATCTGAAAAGTAACGTCATCACTGTGAATTCCACCCTGGGATACAAAGGCAAGAATTACATTGTGTTTGTAAAATGTTAGCAACTGCGTACCATTTTTTGAAAAAGCAATTTACTTTTCCTGAAATAAAGAGTTGATTATATCTCTTATTACTGTTACAAGAATTTGATATATCACAAAGTGTAAGAGTAACAGCATGTGCCAACTATCAACCAGGAAAAATGAACCTGATTCATAATTCACTTTGAGAATGTCTAGGTAGTCAATCAAGTGATTTGTAATCATGAAGGCTGCCAGAAATGGAATGAATAATGAGCCACAGTAAAATCCCTGAATTTTTTTAGTATTCTTATTTCATTATGTGACTTTTATTGCCATTTTTGATCGCTGTTTCTCAGCAGCACAAATTAAATCACACATATTTACTTAGAAGTTTTTGACTATTAAATAGGCTAAAGGATATACAAGTTGAATGACCAGAGTATTTAATGTCTTCCTACAAAATTAAAAGTCTTAGTATTTATAGCCTGAGCAAGGAAAATTTCATTCCTTCCAACCCCTTCAACACTTGCCTCATTTTATTTAAATTATTTAGTGAATATGCTATTTCGGCATAGCTCATTCTAATTCAGTATATTTTCTTGTTTCTATATAGTCTAAAATAAATAACATCATTCTACAGAATCTAGTTAATATCAGAGGCCTTAGGCTTCTTCTTAATATCTTCATTGTATAGTATTTCTTCTGTTAAAACTATAATAATATAAGCTGATGGCCAAAGAACATTTGACCTCCAACTAATATAATCTTTATTAAATTATAAATAGACAAAATATAAACCAACTTAAAGCTTGGCATATTACTAAAGGGGTAATATGATACATTAGTATTTCTCAAAATGTAAAACTACTAAGCTATGTAAGAATTTGTCATTCTGATAATACTGGCCATTATAAGTATTTTAATCAGGATTGCAGGACACAAGAATTACACAGTTTTAAGCAAATGAAACTTTAAATGAGATCACAACTAGGCTCGTTTTTTGACTTACTTTTCATCATTTTCAAGCAGAAAGGTCCTTTTCCAACGTTAGACTGATTATAACACCAGAGCACATGTGGACCTCCTTAAGGAAAGTAATCGAGTCCCTAAGTCAAGATCTATTACACTCATTGTTGAAATCTAATATTTATGAAAAAATTCAACTTTCTAAATTTTGTGGGTAAATTTCCAATAATAAATGTTCGGTTGTTCAAGATAACAAAATTCCAGACATACACTTTATTGACTCCAAGAAGCTCGCTGTCCACACAGAATGTTCCCTGAAAAGTGTAGCAGCACTCCACCTTGGAATTCACTTTATCATCATTACCACACCAACTGTAAGAATTATCTTTTCTTTCCTATAGAGATTAACTATCCACTCATTCATTCATTCATTCATTCAACAAATGCTTATTAAGCATCTACCACGTGCCAAGTATTGTGCTAAAAATTAGGGCTATCAAAACAGATTAGACACACAGCCTTTGTACTCGCCCTTAAGAAATCTATAGTCTAGTTAGAAAGAGACATATAAGTAAATAATTTCAGTAAAATATAGGTTCTAGAATAGACCTATGTACTAAAAAGGCTCAAAGAAGGTAAAGTTCAATGACAGGTCAATAGTCAGGAAAGCCTTCAAAGAGATAACAAAACTGAATCTTGAATGAAAAGTTGGAACTTACTAGGGAGCAAAGAGGAAAGATCATAATGGTAAGAAGGAAAATATTAATGAAGAGAAAAGTGCCAAATAGCTAATCATGGTAGGTGACTACAAGCTATTCAGTTTAACCAAGATTGACATTAAGGAGTATACATAATGTTGGGTGGTAAGGGAGAAGGCTGCCAGAGGTAAGCCTGAAGCAATACGCAACAGCCCAATAACAAAAGACCTTTGTGTACACTAAAGAGAACACAATCTATATCTTATAAACAATGGAAATCATTGAAGGATTTTAAGTATAAAAATCACAGGATCATAAGTTTCCATAATGTCTAAACAATTTATGCATTTGGTTTTCCTCAACAATGGTCAAACTAACATTTCACATTTCATTACGTATCTGTTAGAGAACTAATATCACCATTTTAGCCTACCCATTTTATATTCATATGTAAATAATCTCCTAGAACAAGGCTCTCAGCCTCTAGCAAACTTGTGAATTAAACAACAATTCTACTACCTGAAGATTGGGGAGGACACTAAAGATACACCAAGTTTTCCAAGGAAGCATCATCAAGAGTTTATTAAAGAATTCATACATGATATATGCATTTGCATACACACAACATTAAGTATACACAATATACTGACAGACTGTCAAAAGTTACGTCCACGTAAAGTCACAAAAGCAAGTGTTTTGACCAGACACATTTTGGTGTACCTCAATCTGTAGTACAAAATCATTGTGAACTAGCCAAAGTACGCTTCAAAAGTGAAGCAGCCCAGCCTTGAGTTGCATACATAAAAGCTTCATGCAGCTTAACATAGCACTTATAAACAGGAGCTTTGAGCAGACTATCTGAGGTCAGATAGTCCAGAGTTGGAATCCTGGGTCAGCCATTGACCTTATGCAAATTAGTAAACTCTTTGAGGCTTAGTTTCCTTATCTATAAATCTGGGATAATTACTCCTACCCCACATAAAGGTTGTGAAGATATAATGAGATATGGAAAGCACTTAGCATAGAGCTGAGCAAATATTAATTATTCAATAATTATTATATAGTTTATTATTATAACTACAATAGAAATTCTTCTAGTTATGATGAACTTTCAAGTTTATACATTAAATAATTTTGTTTGACTTGCATTATAATATTAAAGAAATTTCCAAAGTCTACTCCAACTGAAAATGTTGAAGGTAGGCTTAATGTGAAAATAATAGTAATAATAATACTGAGACAAATCATCTAAAAATAATGTTTTCAAGGAACAAGATTTTTAAAAATGCATCAAGTTACACTTAATAATTCCTTATACAGCATGGGAAGGGAGAGTCCAATCTTACTGCAGAAATACTGGATGTCTTTTTGAGGAAAAGAAAATTGTACAATCAAACCTTTTCTCCAACTATAGTGCCATGTTAGTCCTTTTTTTATTTCATGGCCTCTTACAAAAACATTTAGTACAGATGGTAAGGCTGCTTATAATCATGTAACATCATGCACCTGTAGTGTAAGGCTCCTCTCCCTACAGGTAGGCCTTTCTTTTGACTTCAGTGGGCATCACTCCTACTAGTCTTTGATCTTAGGATTTGTTTATACCCCAAAAGAAGAAAATTAAAAGATAATAACAACAACAAAAAAAGCAGAATACTCGCAAAGCAAGACTGTAAAAGAAAATTTCCTTTGACAATCTGTCATTGGAAATGACAAGTGAAAACAACTAGAATAAAGAGGGTCAAAACAACATCAGTAACTGTATCAAGTTACTTATAGATACATACATACATACATAAACACAGACACATACATACTCATATATACACATACTTCATGGTTAGGTAAAGTTGGGTCAAGTCACAAATGTAATTAGTACACTAAAATGAAGTTATGATTATTAAATATACATTAAATGATATTGACCTGAACTACAGATTCCTATGTAGATAGATTACTAACTCTTGTAATAATACTAAACATATATAGTCATCCACTATATCTCTGGGATAGCAAGCCTGTAGCAAGTATTAACAATGGCTAGCAGTTCAAAAACCAAATAATCTATTGGAAAATAGAAGACAATCTTTACATTGACACTGCAGTTATCCTGAAATTTCCTGAAATCAGTAATATATTTTAAAATAAGCACGTAACATATGTGATTCTATTCTAGCCAATATTCATTCAAATAAAAGTCATGAACTATAAGTTAGCTAGCATGTGATATATGGAAATAAGATGGAGGTGAGAGAGAGAAGTTAATCAAACTACTTTTAGGTATATTCATACACACCAAATTATTACTTCTTTCCTTTTCACTGTTAGGTTGATTTCTGTGTGATCCTTTAGACTCAAGTAATGAAGCATTATGGTTCAACATCCCAATAATATCACATAACACAAAGTTTAAACCAAACTGTTGTTTGATAACACTGAAAACATAAAATAATACTAGCGAAATCTTTCCTGTATGAAGATGACACTGACTCACCGTCAGTAGAGATGAGCTTCAAGTTGTTTTTTCACAGTGGAGATGGACTTGCTGATCTAGCCAGTTCTCTTGCCAAAGCTCCCTGGTGAACAACGCTTATATCTGCAAGATGAGTGTTACCAGTGGTCACAGAAAATAACAAAATAAAATGATCAATATAGAAATGAAACCTATGCCTTGGTCGCAAACCACTATGTTCTAATGAACTAAAAGGAAAGTCACAGAAATATATAAGTACTATACAATACTTACATACAAAATTGTACGTATATTTACTCTGATATATTCATTGTATTCTATATATCACTGACCTAAAAATGCAAATAATCAGAGCCTGACCTCTATCCCTAAGTAAAATGTTCTCAACTATCTTCACTCAAACAAAGATTGCTTCTGACATGTAAAATCAGAAGTGTATAATGAAAATGCTCAAAACATGAAAGCATGCCAACTTTACATCCCTCATCACCAGTAGCAATAACTGAGGAAATTACAGAATATTTTTGTTAATGTTAGCAATATTCTCAATAGCATTAAATGCAGTATGACTACAGCCAAAATTACTTTGACATTTCCCAGAATTATGAAAAATAATTCTACTTTTTATGAAGAAAAAAATACTTTCATTACTAGCTACAGTGTTCATTCATGTTAACACAGACAGAAGTTTTGTAATTAAATAATATTCCTGATATGAAATTTTATCAGTTTCTAGTTGAATCTCCTTCGTAAGAGTTGAAGAGCTGGTTAAACATTACTTGAAGACATAGTTTTTAAATATGAGTAAAATTAATGCTATGCACTTCTTTATTATTTAATGGAATAAGAAATTAGATTAACATCTGTTAAAAATCAATAAAAAGCAGTTCACGACTAGATACAATTCAAACAAAATCACAATGATAAGTACCTATGATGAGCAAGGCATTCACTATTTAGGGGTTCTGTGAACAGGTATAAAAATAACAAGGCATAGTATACAGTCTCAAAGAAATCACAATATCTATATTACTGAAACATTCCACTTTCAGTTCTACATAATTGTTTCAACTAACAAACAGCTAAATTCTAATCCAGATCCTCTGCTAGAAGAGGAAGGATGAAGTGGAAAAAGCACAGCATCATACCAGAGGATGGTAGCTACCACAGGGATGAGACTCTGGGACTCCTCTTGCAAGTGCAGACAAGGAAATTTCAATAGAAATATTGCGAGCATCTGCTACAACCTCTGATGTAGGCCCACTGCCACCTGGGAACAAATAAGCTTTGTCAATTTTAAGGCTCTGTATAAACATTTCCAGTCACAATTCCGTTTTAATGAGTCATTCTCCTTAACAACTCTTCATTATATTCCTTACCATGACTCCCCACCAACTCATCAAAATTGGGACTCCTCCGCTAGGCTCTGAACTCATCAAGTTCCTCTGCATTTTGGTTTCCCATTTCCACGATGCCCAGCAGAGCACCTTACAAATTGTAAATGCTTGATAAGTTGAATTGAACTGGTCATCTTACTCCCTCACCTGTCACCCCAAAAATTATCACTTATTCTAGCTATAGCCACCATTCCTGGCAGGACAGTATTAGATGAAAAGACAAGATTATTTATTCATTCAGCAAACATTTTGCTCAAACACCTCTTAGGTATCATGCTTAGTGCCATGGATACTAGTGTAAATAACACATGATCCCTGTCCTTAAATAACTCATAGTAAGAAAGATAAAGATGGAAATTGGCCACTATAATACTCAGTATTCAGTGTATAACAAGTTTTGTAGAAAGTGCTACAGATACTAAAAGGAAAGGAAAACTGGCTTAGAATAAAGGCTTTAGAAAGAAATGTCATGTGAGATGAGTACTAAAGAATGAGTAGCTGCTGGACAAAGAGATAAACAGAAAAAGGGCATTCTTAGTGGAGTGAAGAGGTGAAAAATTATAGAAATGCAAAAGAGTTCATGATATTCTGAGAACTTCAAGAAGCTTTTGGGGAAGTAGCAAATGAGAAGAAAAAGGCATTAGAAAGATCACAGAGATGCCTTGTTATGCTAAAAAGCTGGACCTCTGTCCTGACTAAAGGAGGTAAGCCAGGAGAGTGACACAATCATTAAAAAGATCCTGGCAGGGCCGGCCCCGTGGCTTAGCGGTTAAGTGCGCATGCTCCGATACTGGAGGCCCGGGGTTCGGATCCCGGGCGCGCACCAACGCACTGCTTCTCCCGCCATGCTGAGGCCTCGTCCCACATACAGCAACTAGAAGGATATGCAACTATGACATACAACTATCTACTGGGGCTTTGGGGAGAAAAAAAAAAAAGGAGGAGGATTGGCAATAGATGTTAGCTCAGAGCTGGTCTTCCTCAGCAAAAAGAGGAGGATTAGCATGGATGTTAATCATGCTCAGGGCTGATCTTCCTCACAAAAAAAAAAAAAAAAGATCCTGGCAGCAGTGTGAAAGATGGGAGGAAGGACAAGACTGAAGGCAAAGGACCAAAGCGCATGAGACAGCTGGCTTGACCTAATGGTTTACGGAATTATGGTGACCCAAGTCATCACCAAGGACCACTTCGTCTGTTACCCAGTGGGTCTCAAATTCAGAAATGTATTTAGAGAATACTATGGACTCTAATTTATTTTAGAAAACTGTGTATATGATATAATCTCAAAAAAAGCATGGCAAGAATTTCACAGGAATTATACCAAGATGCCAAAATATTAATAATGACTAGCCCTGGGTAGTGGAGCTATAGGTCATGTTTTTCTTCTTATTACTGATACATTTCAAACTTCCTACATAATAAAATTAAAAATAAATCCTAGAGTGATTCCTTGAAACTTAATAGCTAAAACTGGCATTAACCCTAAAGGGCCAGAGCCAGGATTCCTTGACAACATAATTGGCCCCGAATCCTCCCTTCGCCACCACAGCCCACTATACATAAAATACTCATTTCTACATCAGGACCTAAACCCATGTCTGTAACATCCTCTTGCCTTGAATCCCAACTTCATCATACCACCAGCTATGCTGATCTTATACGTGCATTACCAATCGCTCATTATCTGCCCCACACATTGTGACATCCAATCATATCATTTATTGAAAGTCTTCCTGAATAGTTATCCAGTTTGTTCTTCCTACAATGTTTTACAAGAATACTAGTGCAAAATCAGTCCTATTCCAAAACAAATCTTCAGACATGACTCATTTATGGATATATGTGCATGTAATTATATCAATAATTTGATAAACTGCAAACTTACATATATAGACACTACTAAAGAGTTTTCAAATCTATTATCTCAGGAAAAAGCTGCCTACTGTTATGAGTTGAATTGTGTCCCCCAAAAAGATGTTGAAGTCCTAACCCTCATTACCTGTGAATGTGACCCTATTTGGAAATTGGGTCTTTACAGATGATCAAGTTAAGGTGAGGTCATTAGGGTGGGCTCCAATCCAATATGACTGGTTTCGTTATAATTAGGGGAAATTTGGACATAGAGACAGAAGTACACAGGGAGGACACCACATGGAGAGGAAGGCAGGGATCATGGTAACACAACTACAAGCCAAGGAACAACAAAGATTGCCAGCAAACCACCACAAGCTAGGAAAGAGGCCTGGAAGAGGTTCTCTTTCTCACAGCCCTTAGAAGGAACCAACCCTGCCAAAATCTTGATCTTGGACTTCTAGCCTCCAAAACTGGAAGACAATAAATTTCTGTTGCTTCAGATACCCCATTGTGGTACAGCAAAACAATATACTTTACTAAAGGAAACCATGATTTTTTTCCCTGAAAGTCACTAAAGACAAAAATATTCTGAAGAAAAGTTGCAAATCAGAAACAATAAAATTTCTTGCTGTTCATTTTTCAATCTGGTAGCAAAGGTGCTATTTAATAGCTAAGCCAATCTAGTGTCAAAAAACTCTACGGGTAGATATGATTCATCCTTCATCCTATATAGTACCATTTATATATACAGCATCACATAATCGAACATTGGAGAATGTTAGCATCCTATAGATATTGGGATATGAGAATAATATGAAATTATATAGATTTTCTTTTGTCATATAAGAGATTGCTCTATGCATTTGTGTGTACCTGTGAGAACACAATTTGACCCACAATAAAATCAAAAGGTAGTATAATGAGTTAAGGAAGAGGAATGAAATCAGCATAGATCAGGGCTCTGGAGTGACATATACTTCAATTCAAATCCTTGCTCTGTTATTCATCAGCTATGTGACTTGACCAAATTACTTAACCCTGTTTGAGCCTCAAGTTCTTCATCAGTAAAATGAGAATTTTACATTTTACATAAATGGATTAAATAATATATGAAATGTGCTTAGCATATAATGATGATAGTAGGGTTTTACTATTTATATAAAAAGTAAAATTTATAAATTCAGGATTGTTACACTTCTCTTGGTAGGACAAATAATTAAGCAAGTTTGTATAAGAATAAAAATCTTGATCATACATAATGTATATAAAAATATTGCCTTTGGCTAGTCCCTTACTATAAAATGCAGGACTTTCAGAATTTTAAAACTATTTGTCAAAACTCAAAACAGGGGCTGGCCCAGAGGCATAGCAGTTAGGTTCGCATGTTCTGCCTCGGCAGCCTGGGGTTCACCGGTTCAGTTCCTGGGCACAGACCTACTCACCGCTTGTTAAGCCATGCTGAGGCAACATCCCATATAGAAGAGCTACAGCTCTACAACTATGATACACAACTATGTACTGGGACTTTGGGGAGAAAAAAAAAGAGGAAGGTTGGCAACAGATGCTAGCGCAGGGCCAATCTTCTTTGAGGAAAAAAACAACTCAAAACACATTTAAACTTATTAATATTGGAATTGAAATACAAATAAGATCCTGGTGACTTTCAGCTTAGTCACAGACATCAGCTGGTACGCGGCTTTCAAAGCTCTACAACACCACTCCCTTATTCTCCCAGATCTCTAAGCTCTAGCCAGCCCCAAAAAACTGCCCTCACAACTTAGACTGACATCAGGTTAACTCTAATAATATGACCACTGCAATAGTAGTGTAACAGTAATCCACCGTAACCTTCTACCAGGTATTAACTGATGTGGTTTTGCCTCTTTTTAAACATGAATCTTATAAATATAAAATACACATCACAAAAATGTAACCAATTAAAAAGAGACTTATTTTGAATTTTGTATACTTGTTTTGAGAAATGTGTAACTAATACAAAACCCAATTGATCACCAAAATTCAAAAGGACTTTGTTATATCATGAAAACACTCAGCACAAAGTACAAGTTATACTTGCACTACTAATTGCAATACTTATAAAATGAAACTTATCTCTACATCTACATATAAAGAAATAGAAGAAACTACATAAGTCCAAAAAGACTGCAATTTTTATAGCAAAGATGGTGGTATTTTTGTTAACCTTTTTATCTAAAACAGCTGTCTACATTGGTCAAATTTGCTGAAAAATGTATCAACAATACACTTCTCCTTGTGAGAGAGCCAAATAATAATTATTCTTAACATCTTTTAATAAACTTTGGTGAACTATAAAAACATGTTCAAAACTATAATAAATTCAATAATATTAGCATCAAAGCTAATGTGGGGTCAAGACCAAATATAGGTATTTTTCTAAATATTTATGAAAATATGTTTTGCCTTCATACCTAATATAGCTCCTAACTTTAACTCAAATAGATTTTGTTAGCTGAGTTTTAAAAAAAAAAAATGAGCCTGCTTCTTGTAAAATAAGTAACGTAAAGGCCACTTTTCAGAAAATATTTTCATGCAATTATTTTTTATTTACAGAGAGATAATTAGATTGGCATACTCAATTTAAACAAAATACCTTAGAGTATTAAGAAAATTCTTAGATCTTATATTTTTTAAAAAAAAATTGATTTAAAGTTAGCAAATGCCATATTCTATTTATTCAAGACACTATATTAAGAATAATATAATATCATTTTGTGTTGGAGAGGATGTGGAGAAAAGAGAACCCTCATATGCTGCTGGTGGGCATGCAAACTGGTGCAGCCACCATGGAAAACAGTACGGAGATTCCTCAAAAATTTAAAAATAGAAATACCATACGATCCAGCTACCCCACTATTGGGTATTTATCCAAACAACTTAAAATCAACAATCCAAAGAGATTTATGCATCCTTATGTTCACTGCAGCATTATTCACAATAGCCAAGATGTTGAAGAAACCCAAGTGTCCTATGGATGAATGGATTAAAGAAGACATGGTATATATATACAATGGAATACTACTCAGCCATAAAAAAAGACAAAAGCGTCCCATTTGCAACAACATGGATGGACCTTGAGGGTATGATGTTAAGCAAAATAAGCCAGAGAAAGACAAATACTGCATGATTTCACTCATATGTGGAAGATAAACAAACACATGGATAAAGGGAACAGATTAGTGGTTACCAGAGGGGAAAGGGGCTGGGGTAGGCAAAAGGAGTAAAGGGGCACATATGTATACTGACGGATAAAAATTAGACCACTGGAGGTGAGCATGATGCAGTCTATACAGAAATTGATAAATAATAATGTACATCCGAAATTACACAACGTTATAAACCATTACTATCTCAATAAAATAACTGAAAAAAAGAATAATGTAATATCATTTTGGTTGACCCCAAATTATAAGTCTCAGAATTTTTTCAAAAGGTGAAGAACAGCAACAGAAAACTAAATATATTTTCCTTTTCTCTTAAAGTCCTAATATAGTAATATTAATAAAATCACATGAATACATTATACTAAGAAAATATAATCAGTTACATCATTAGCAAAAGACCATATCAATAAGTATCTCCCTGAGGTCAGGAATTATGCCTTTATCTACCTTACGTGCCTTAAGCACGACAAGAACTCAATAAACAGGTGTTAACTACCTATACCTCAAGAACAATAAGCACAACAGTAACATAATTGTCCTAAGAATCAAATAATGGGAAAATCCTAAAGAGCTGGAAATTCAAAACAGGCCATGAACAAAAATTTTACAACGTGCAAATCTAACACTAGCAGAAGAAAATTCTACCCCTTTTACCCACAGACAAAGTCTGAAGTCACAGCTGGAAATGGTGTATTGGCGGTGTCAAGAGAAAATATACAGCCAATGCTAGTTTTGAAATAATCTCAACTTAGTCTAAAGTGAAGTCGTGAAGAACTGAGTAGAAACAGTTCAGATATTTAAGCACCTATAATCTTGGTAGTATATATCGCAAAAAATTTATCTTTTTACCACATTCTGTTGTTGTCTCTGTAAATAACACAACACCTTTCTACAGAGAGCTCTTATAACTAAGAGAGTGAGGTAACATATGTAGACTACACATGGACTATAGATTCTTGTGTCTCTCTGGGGTCTCTCTGGTTTTACCACTGCTGGTTTGGTGGTTACAAGTCTGTATTTGCACCACCATCATCCAGATTCATATTGTGGTCGGGGAGAAAACAAGTTAGTCAGGGGCTAATTTCCTTTTCTTTTGAGCTTCACCTACTTGCTAGAGCAACATGGGGAAATCTACCAGTGTAGAAAATTCCTTGTATTACACATTACAGACGTTCATAAGAACTTTCAACTAGACAAAAATTGCCTTTTGAAATATCTACATACACACACACACACACACACACACACACAGCTTTCCCTCCAGACAGAAATTAAAGAAATCATATTTAGTGAATGTGAGCAAATAAAGCAATGATTAAATAAAAGGGGGACTGAATGCTGGTATCTGATTACACGGGGTCTCTCCTCCCCAACCTAATATGCCAGGGAAAATTTCCTACTAGAAGCTGCTGAATGCATAAGATAACTGACCTAAAATACCCAGAGAAAAATGTGTTATCTGGCTTGCTTGTTAAAACACAACTACCTTGAGAATATTTATAGCATTGAAAAAGCTACTATTAGTAGCTCCATCTGCCCTAGAAAGAATGATTACTACTATTACAAGTTTCCAAGTATGTATTTGCAGAAGGAAGCAAATAATTTATTAAACCAACCTTTTGGTCTTGAAGCAACCGATTTGGGAAAAGATGGTTTTACAATAGGATACTTAACTCCACCTCTAGTTACATTGCTATCTTTTCATAGGAGAGGCACGGCACTGTGTGAATATTATGACTCAAGCTTACTCATCTCAACTGAGGATGAATTAAATTTGTTAGGGTAAAAACCTGAAAGAGAATGTACACGCATGTAATTCTAAGTTGCCAATTTTAGAATGGGGTTTTTCTCCAAAGAGATTTTTAAAATGCGTTTCCACATTATTTTATGTGTGCTACTTTCACTTTAGTGCTCTGGTAAGTTGGCTGCTAAATAGAAACAAGAAACAAACTCATTTTCAAATAGAAAGTCATTTGTGATTTGACTATAGCATAAGCTACATAAAAAAGGAACAAGTAATTTGTTAAAGTCTTGACTGCCAAAATATATTGAAATTTAGATACACGTACATGTAAAGAGACACTGGTGTTTGTGCCCATCCCTGTTTGCCTGGTCCAGTTACCATGAAGAGATCAGAAAATTAACTATAGAGGAAGGAGCCTATCGAAAGCCTCATTATACCCAAACTATCATTCTTTGCAGGCAAGTCCAGCAAATATTGAAGGGAATCACAGGATCTGCTGGACACAGTTTTCTCATTCTATAAGCAGCTTCCAGGCTGATATGCCTTCAACGTTTTTCCCTACGGAAAAGATATTCTAAGAGAAAAACCTTTCCTGCATGCACAATCACAAAACCATACACGCCTGTGGATAGTCTTTAATCAGAGGCTAGAGCAGCAGTCAGTCAGCCAGTACCCAACGATGACAGACAATGTGGACTGAAGAAAAGAGGGCTTGAATGGAAGTCAGGAGAACTGAGTTTTATTCCCGGCTCTGTGATTTACTATACGGTCATGGGCAAGTGACTTAACCTCTCTGGGTCTGTCTTTTGTTTGTTTTGTTTTATTTTGTTTCATACGGAAAACAAGAGGTAATCAAAAAACTTTTTTTAATTATGGCTAGAAGGACATCAGAGATCACACAGACCTATCCCAAACTTCATAGATGAGGACAGTGAAGCAGAGAAACATGCCCAGTCACAGAAGATCAAACTAAAATGGTTCTAACAGCCATCGCAGCTCCAATTTTTAAAATGTATTTATTTAAAAGGGCAAGTCATTTATGTCAAATTTTTAGACCATGTAAAAAAAAAGCACATAAAACATAAAAAGGAGGATAATCATCAAATTCAGGATTATCTCTTCAAGAAGCCATAAGGGAATATGATCAGGAAGAGCTTCGATTGTACTGGTAACATTTTATTTCTCAAATTGAGTTTGGAGTACGTGGGTGTTTATTTTTCTTTATATATTCCACTTTTTGTCTGAATACTTTCTAATCATTTTCTTTAAGTAACCACCAAAACATCTTTAACCAAAAACTGAGTGAAATAAATGAAAACATTTCTCTGGAATTTTAAAGGTCAATGGAAATAGTGTGTGGTTTCAAACATTCTCCTGCTGATCTTGAAAGGTAAATATCACTATGTCCCCCTAATATAAGGGAAAAAAGAGTGAAATAGGCTGTAAATATATTTATGTAACGATTTCCACTTTCCAGCTTAGTAAAATATTAAAAGTACATAAATGGCACAAAACACAAAATGAACTGTATTATTAGTAGCATGATTAACACATTTAAGAACACTGAGAGAGATACCTAATAATTTGTACTAAAAACATATGCCTAAGAACTATATTCAAGAGTCACATCTGAGAGCCTAGCGTTTAATCATCAGAGTTCTTTGTTTTTACTGAGACAAATAGGAGCTGCAATGATTTACCTAAAGGAAGCAAAGGCCTTTCTAAACCTCTACATGGAACCTACCTGTAAAAACTAAGTGCCTCTGAAATCTCTGAAATTTTCCAACAAGAAAGTATAGGTCATTCAGCAAAATATGTTTACTGTATACTACCATAATAGCTATTTAATTGTTATCATTATGATGCAGATATATAATGGAAACAGATGTTCCTTTTCCTTTCAGCAAAACACAGGAAAAGCATAAACTTGCTGATATTGCATGGACTACTACCATAGCACAATAGAGGAAAAAAAGACATTAGTACATGACAATATTAGTTTTTACTACACAACTAATTGCATAAAAAGTATAACTTGAGATCATTAAATCAATATAATTTTCAGCACTACAGAAAGGAAACAAATAGATTTGTATAACCAGCCTATTTCACATCTGCAGTTGGGAAAATACTTCTGAGAGACTAAGTATATGCAAAATGCTACCACTGCTTTCAGAACACAAGGAAAAGAGTGTTGTTCTGTTTTCTTTGCTCATGTAACATGAATTAAAACGCTGCCTCTACAGAGAAATTTTTTTTAACCAGTACCGTATAAACTGGAAGAACCTTTCTGGAAAATAATTTGGCCATCGATATCAAGAACCTCAAAACCAGTCTATACCTTCAGTCCAAGTAATTTCATTTCTAATAATATATTGCAAGGAAATAACCAGAGGGATGATTAAAGTCTTATTTAAAATGCTATTTATCATAACTTTATTTACAATAATGGAAAATTAGAAATCTAACCCTCCAATAGTAGAACAATAATTAAATATGTTAAAACATTATACAGTCAATATAGATGACTTTAATAATAATTTTAATTATATAGGAAAGTTTTCATTGTATAATGCCAACTGAAAAAAGCAGGATACAAAGTGGTATCTATAGTTTTATATAAATATATATGTGTGCATATATATACACGTATGTGTATATGTGTATGTATACACGCATATATATACATGTATGTATATAAAATATATATGCGTGTATGTATTTTTTTTTTTTTTTTTTTGTGAGGAGATCAGCCCTGAGCTAACATCCGCCAATCCTCCTCTTTTTTTGCTGAGGAAGACGGCCCTGGGCTAACATCTGTGCCTATCTTCCTCCACTTTATATGGGACGCCGCCACAGCATGGCTTACCAAGCAGTGCGTCGGTGCGCGCCCGGGATCCGAACCAGCGAACCCCGGGCCGCCGCAGCGGAGCGCGCGCACTTAACCGCTTGCGCCACCGGGCCGGCCCCGCGTGTATGTATTTTTATTTTATATATATAAAAAACACACATGCATATATAGGTAACACATATAAATGCTTGGAGGAAAAAGGCTTAGAGAAAATACACAAAACGTCATTTCTAACTTTTGCAAATTCTTTACTATGAGCAGATACTAGTTTTTTAATGAGAAAAGGTTATTCTTCCTTTAAACAATTAAACAATTCTATTTCTATGCTCTGATATTCTCTGTCCTTGTCCAAAGTTTCTAAAAATTCTTTGGGTCAAATAATTCTATAAATATTCCTAGGTAAATTGACTTAAAATTATGTTGACATGTTATTTGATCCTAAAATCTGGCCTAGAAAGAAAAGTATTTGTCAATCACATAGATGACACATTTTCTTCCTGAGTTAAACAGGATCCTTACAAATTAGAGAAAATTTTTAGGGGACAAACATTATAAATGCTTACTTAAGAGCTATTAGTATGATGTGTTTTAAGTCAGCAAGTCAAGGAAATTTTTCAGTTAAAAATATTTCTCAAGCATATAAAGTAGCCTATTAATTGCTCTCCCTATATGCCAATAAAAAGTTTGCCATAGCTTTCCGGACTCCTAGTTTCATGATTCTATTTTTACAAGAAGGAGCTGATTTGTCTTAGGCTATTACTGTCTATTACTTCTAGAAGTCTTGAGGAAAGGTGGGAAGCAGCAAATTCTGGCAATCTGCCTAAAGAGAAATCAATGAAACAAATTAATCCTTCGCAGGCTGCAATGACACAGTAATCCATCATTCAGAGCTGCTTTTATATACCAAATCAGAGAGCAGAGGAAAGAGCCCTGGGGGACATCACAGACAACAACTTACACCAACATTGGGAAAATACTGAGGAATCAGTTTATTTAAAGAGGATAGATTTCAGTTGACTGCCTATTTCGTCAAATAAAGATTTTTTCTTTCACAGCATGGTGAACCCAAGGCCCAATGACTATATCTTCAGAATTCAGTACCATATATGCTGGCTTACATCAATAGGGGATGAATGTTTTTAAATAATTAGCATCGTTAATCAGGATGAACAAATATCTGGCTAAAGTAATATTACTTTTTCCATTAAACTTCCAGGTGTTAAACCCATTCCCTGTTTCAGTAGGGACTAACTGTAAATTTACCCACTAATCTACAACCTAACTGACCAATTCTGGTAAACCACACTTGAGGTATTTTTTCACACATAAAATGTAACCACCTAAGATACGTGTAACTTCCTAAGTACTGTTAAGTTTAAAGACTTGAAATTTTTAATTTCATCTCTTCTGGTATAAATTCCAATAAGCAAGTCAGGTTATAAATAAATAAATAACTTGTTTTAAAATGATAAATAGTTCTTTGGTTTATAATATAGTTGACAATGCTGCAAGATAAATTTAAATGTGGTTTCTTTTTTAAAAGTAAACATAATCAATGTACAGCAATACATTCACACTGAGTATATTTATTTATACATATACGAAAACATATGCATCTACATTTATTCATGCTTATGTAGAAATTTATACACCTGGGTATGTCTTACTAGAGTAATGTATTCTGAGTGGAAGTATATTCCCTAGATGAAAACTAATGACAAGAACTATAAAGTCAGTGTATTACTATTGTTAAATGCACTCGTCATTTTTGCGGTTAAATGTGAGGAGTCAGTGAAAGAAAAGAATTTCCAAGAAATAAACAAACAATAACAAAAAAAAAAAACACCTGTCACAATGGTCCCTGAAATGTTAAAATCCAGAATATCTAATCACAGATCCAAAACAGAAAAAGAAGGTTAAATAAATGCTAACTAGTCAATTTCTGATTGGCATCTTCGATTCTGAGGTCCATGGCCATATGATTGCAATTCCTGGTCAGGCTGATGCATTTTTAATTCAATGCATGGATCTAGTATTTATTGATCTAATAAGGTTAGAGGTATTACATTGTTGCTGTTACTGATGAACTGTCAGCAATTTAATCTAGTGCAATCTTACAGAGGAATATATATTTCAGGGGCGAGAGAGAGAGACACAACAGCTATGTAAATGTAATCCCCTCACTACCTATGATAGTGGCAAGAGCAAAGCTCCTTCTTTCCCAGACTGCTTTGGGCTCCCAACATTTTCTTTTACTAAAGATGTTGGCCACCAACTGACTGAGGTTACACTGAAGAAACTGCAGCAAACCCTTGCAGGTACACCTTCAAAATTAGGGAAAGCATTGACTTATCTCCCCATATCCATCCCTCTGGTCTTTCCTCATAAGTTTTGAGGCATGTGTGCACACACGCACACACACACACACACACACACACACACACACGCCCCGCCAAAGACCTGAGCCTTTACCTTGTCACCTAAGAGGGTTTAAAGGAGCCCTTCAGCAATTTCCTCTCTCTGGACCCTAACATTGTCCACAGCATCATTAGCATGCAGGCAGACAGAAAAGAAGAGAGAAAATTCACTTTCTCAAATGCAATTCTGCCAAAACACAACCAAAGCAGAGCTTTAAAGGCTATGTAAAGTAAGGAGGTATTATAGGATCCAGAATCAGAAAGGGGGACAAAAATCCACCAAAGTTGCTGGAACAAACACTTGGGGACTCTTAGGAAGCTTTCTGCATTGCTGTGCTCCCCTGCCTGTGGGCTTACTTCCCCAACCTGGACACCTGGGAAGCATGCTGTGCTCCAGCTTTTCCCTGACTTTGAAGAAGTGGATAATCTAAGGAGCGGTGCTGCTGCTGGGGTCAGTAAAACTATGCTAATTGGTGAACCTAATTGCTTCAAGCAGCCCTGCCTCTAAACAGGGAGAGCACAGTTGATGGAGTCAGTCTGTTCCTAATAAAATGAAGAAGCACTGAATTAAATTCCCAAGGAAGGCACTATAAAAGTTTCCACAGTATAACCAAATGACTTCACCTATGCTATTACCCCTAAGATGACATCTTTGAGAGAAAGCAGACCCCAGTCAGGCTCCATATTCATAAATTGGCTGAGTTCAGGCCAGTGAATCTGGATTGATTTAAAAAGGCTTTTTCATCCTTCCAATCAAATGAAGTCATTGTTAATTAGATGCTTTCTGTTAACAATGTCACTCTTCTCCACATTACCTGCTCACACTTGCAGCGCCTCTAGTGCAACATCTGGAGCACCGGTTCCCCTGCAATCAGTCCTCACAAGTGTGGCTGGAGGGTGGTGGTATTTCCGTTCCCCAATCCCTGTCTGAAGGAAGATACTATTCAGTGTACTGGCGGCGAGATACATAGCAACTCTCTAATGTGAGAGATTATAAAACAATTTCCGGGAAAACTCTTGAGATGGGATCTCCCAAAATCTTTTTATGAACTACACAGCAGTCTGTCTGTGCTGTTCCCGCCTTGTGGATGGATGGTTCCAAAAATGCTAAAGACCACAAAGTTAACTCCTAGTGACTCCAGCTTCTTAAAACCAAGTTCCTCCTTGAACTAGAAAATCGGGTTTGAGGTATCCCAGCCGCCCCAGGCCTGGCTCCCTACCCCTCTCAGCCCAACCCCTTCAGAGGACCAGCTGCCCAACGCAGGGCAAACCGTCAGGCAGCCCCGGAGAGCGCTCTAGCCAGAGAGGGGAGAGAGCGTAATGGGGAAGATGCGCAAAAGATGCATCTTTCGACGGTGGGTCTCGGAACCTTACAAGGGTGGCAGAGGCAGGCTCAGCTCCCTCCCGGCCCATTCCAAAGATGTTTGCGGCGCCGCCCTGAGGGGACAAAAACTGCAGGCGCCGACCAAGGGCGCGGCCCGGGGTTCGGAGAGCGTGCGCCACGCCCCGGTCGGGCCTGGCTTCCTTCTTGGATGTTCCCCCGCGCAGGCCCGGGACCTTGTCACTTCGGCCCGCTGGCAGCGGGGGGGGCCTGCAGCCCCGGCGAGAGCGCGCCCATCCCGCGGCCCGGGCCCCTGGCCGCGCGGGGCCCACACCTGCGTCGAGCGCGCGGCCGCCCACCCCGCGAGCGAGGCTTCGTGCCCGCGTGTGGCCTCGCTTCCGGGCGCTGCTCCCGCCGGCCGCGCTCCGAGCCCGAGCTGCTGGGCCTCGAGGGAAGGAGGGGGCCACGGGGCCCCACCAGGGATTCCGGTTCGCAGAGGGCAGAATTCGTTCGCAGGGGGGAGCCCTCCTGGGGTGAGGGGACACTCGCGAGTGAGGGGCCCTGAGTGCGGCGGGGACGGCGCGGACGCGGCGCAGGCGCCCCTTGGCTGCCCTCGGGGCCCGCAGGCCGAGGGCCACCCAGATTCGAGGGCTTAGGCGAAGAGCGGCCGCCACAGGACCCCGGCGGCCGGAGGGCGGGCAGCCTTTCAGGAAAGCCTCGGGGACTGCCGCCATGTCACGGCCTTCATCCCGAGCAGGGGGCTCCTGAGCGGGGTCGCCGACCAGGGCGTGTACCTGGACCCGGGACCCTGTCCCTGACTCAGGCGCCCGAGGACCGGACCACGGCCTTGGAGTCCTCCCGGGCTGGGGCTGCGGAGGGGTCGGGGGCTCGACGTCTAAGCGACAGTAAGTCTCGATTTCCTAGACATCGCAGAGGGCAGAACCACACTAGATGAGGTTAGACAGTGACAGTGGAAGGATAGAGCCACACCGAGAGAGGCACACTCTGCGAGTTGGGACTCTTAATTGCGTTTCTTCACATCTCTGACCCCAAAGCTTCGCCCTGTGACAACAGGCGCCTTCTCCGCAAGAGGGTTTGGGGAAATTAAGTTTCTTGGGACTCTCTCGTCCCTGTTATGCGAACTCAGGGAGGAAGGCAGAAAATAGCAGCTGGGACACCTGGGATCTCTCAATACAATAAAATATGGACGATGATTGGAGTCATTTCTCCCTCCGCTTCCAGAGGGAGCTCAAACCTGAAGCATCAGAGTTATCCCTCTCCAAAGTGTAAAACAGGATACTCGCGAAACCTGCTGGGGACATCACCGCCCGCACCTGAACACCTGGAGGAGGTTCCCTTTTGCAAACAGAAAGGCGACCTGGTTTTTTTCATTTTAGTGCTTGTGTGAACCTAAGTTCCTTTGACCCTCTGGAGACTAGAACTAGGCAAAGGGAAATCAGACGAGGGAAAGGGAAGGTGCTGAGGAGAGAGTGGTGGGCGGAAACCTAGTGGGTGGTGCGCAGGGGCTGCTTGGACCCCTCGGCGGGACTCGGCTCCAGCGCGGGTAAATCCCAGGACGCCCGGGCCCAGAGCTCTGGGCAGACCCGGCATAAATGCGGCCACGTGCTCAGGGCTCCTGTGCTCTGGGTCTGCATTTCGGGGCGAGCTACACACACACTCACACTCACACACAGCGGTGCGTGCCTCTCTCTCCTGGCGCTGGGGTCCCCTTGTGGTTGTCCAGACAGCGGAACCCCGCGAGTTCCCGCCGAACACTGCCATTTGACCATTTTGCTCACGCTGAATGAGGGGTAGCTCTAACCGGGGATGGAGGGCAGACGGAGGCGCCTGTCGTCTGGGGAACCAGCCCGGCGCAGGGGAACCAGCCCGGCGCAGGGGAAGGGCTGATAGAGTGGAAGATCCCGGGGAGGGGCGGCGTGCACCTTGGCTCGGGGCTCCTCCCCGCCATTCGGTCCGGTCACCTGTCATCCCGAGCTCGCCTGGGTCCTCGTCCCGCCCTGCTCTGCGCAGCCACGCGACAGCCCCTGCCAGCCCGAGCTGCGCGCCCTGGTGGCTCCCGGGTGCCCCGGCCTTGAGAGCCAGGGCTTTCCCCTTACTGAAGCCTCTACATACAAACAGCACAAGCGCCGCTTTTCCTGCCTCCAAATCCCGATCTTATCCTTCCACCGAGCAACGACTCGCCAGTGTTGGGGATGGTGGTTGTTTTCTTAAAAGTGTATTAAAGGATCATTGGCGTCTCCCCGTCAAATCATTACGCCTTTACCCCTATCAATTAACCACACCTCAGAGGGCTGCTATTAAGAGCTAAAAGCTGCAAAAGTAGGGATCCCGTTTCGGGCAGATGTTGTTATCTCCCGCTGAGATAAGCTGCGGGCGGGGCCGGACCCGCAGCTTCCGCAGCTGCCCGGGCCGCACTGGACTAGGCTAAGGACTCGGGGCCGCGGGGCTGGAAGGCAGGTCCCCGCCCGACATTGCGTGGGTGCTCCGGGAGCCAGGAGGGGCGGGGAGGACACTAGCTCTCCGACCTCAAGCGCCGTACACGTCAAGGGAAGTGTCTCCAGAGTTGTGCCATGGAAAACGCCAAGAACAAGCCGTGCGTTTTTGCGCAGAACAGTAGAGTGGAGAGTGTACCCAAAGCCCCAGCTCTCCGCCCGAAACCCAGAAAGGGGGCAGGAGGGGGGAGGAGAGGGCCAAGTAGTTTGGCTGGCAACCCTCCACCAACAAACCCCACTTCCTCTTCCCGCCACTCCAGCCGCTTTCCCTGGTAGCAGGCCCCCAGAACCCCTTGTGGACGAAGACGCGGTGCGGTGGGAATGCTGGATATGGAGCTAGGGAATCGAGACAGAAACGTGGCGTTTAGGACAAAGGGGATTCACTAGGGACCACTGTGACCTTTCACCCAGATGTGTCTTTCCACTCTTACCCCCCAATCACTCCCGAGGACTTGGGACACCGCTGTCGCACGCAGCTGGGACACCCTGGAGGGCTGAGGGAAGGAGGGAGCAAGGAGAAGTGGCCCTCACTGCAGTTACAGGGCTTTCCTCCTGACCGTGGCCACCACAATAAATTTAGCCAAAGCTAAAGGAGATTAATTTCCCAGCATAATCCAATTAAAAGATTTCTAAAGTAATCTTTTGCGAAAATGAAAAAAAGTGCGCAGCTAAAAAGGGGACTGGTTTTGATGACAGTGATTTATCGCCTCGGCACAGCGTGTGCTGGTCGCTGGCTCTTCTGCACGCGATTTGACCAGAGCATCCCGTCGGTGCCTCCAGTCCAAACCTTTGCCTTTATGAAAGACAGCCATCTATCACGCCAACCTGGGCAGGAGGAAAGTGCAAGAGACTGGGGTTGCTTACAAGCACCATAGACTTTTTTAAGTGCTATTAGATTTATGGCCTCTTTTTCGACGCCCATCCAGAGTAATTAGCACGTATGTTCTAAATAGATGATAGTTTTGTGAGCAATAAAGCAATTACCCATCGTTGGAGCTGACAGTTCCTCCAACTAAACTCCAACCAGCAGCTAATTGGAAAAGTCATTTCAGCTCCATTGTCTGCAATTAGTCCTGCTAAACTACTACACCCCAACTAGCTGGTTTGAGGTTAATTTATTCAGTGTTGTATTTGCACGGACGAGCCATTGCCACGAAGGGACTTGCCTTTTGCCCCTCCGGAACGCACCCTGGGACTAGAGGAGCAGGTGGAAGTGAGAGGCCTATATTTCAGGGCTGGGATGGTTACCGGGGGAAGGGCGCGCCTGCCTCGGCCTCAGCTTCAAGGTCAGTGTCCAGCGCGCTGAACGCCGCGGACAGAGAAAGCCATTGTTTCTCCCGCTGGGCAGTAACTGAAAGGAAGAGTTTTGGTTTGGAAAAAAAAAAAGTCAGCATAGAGAAGACTGGGTTCTGAATGCACCTTTCCTCCCGCACACCCAGTCGTGACCCTGGGCACTAAACTGTCCCTAAGGGTTAAAGGTACACTCAGACCCGTCAAAACAGCAAAATTCCGAGCCCTTGGCAGGGAGAGGGCGCCTCCAATTCTTGGAGTGGTTCCAGGAAAGAAAAGACTAGAAAGGTCAGGAATCCCTGCTTCTACCTTCAGCCTCTCTGAGCACAGTCACTTCCCCCTTGAAACTGGGGTTTCTCTGTGACTTTCTTTGCTTTTTTTTTTCTTCCTACTTTTTTTCCTTCCTTCTTTCCTTATCTTTTTTTCTTCTTTCCTTTCTGAAGTTAAGCCCAACAGGTCCAAGATTTGTGCACAGTGAGTGGAAAAAATGTGTTAAACGTCGGTTTGACGCCCCACCGGAGCTTCCAAATATCCAGCGGCTGGGATTCTTCTACTTAATTTAATCTTTATTGGACAGGGCGGCTCTTACGCTCCTATTCACCAGGAAACCCCGGGAAACGATCCGTTGGGGTTCAGAATTGAGGGCGGGAAGGAAAGGAGTTAAAGAGGGATTAATCCTCTCCCACCCAACCTCGAACTTTGGAACTGCGGTCTCCGGTGGGCTGGGCTAGGTGGGAGGGGAGAGGGCTCAAGGTCCCAGCCCTGACAGCTGAGGGTCTCTGCGATCTGGAGCAGGGGGTGGGGAGGCTGGCAGGTTGAGATGGGAACTTGTAGCCCCGGTAACCTAGTATTCCCTAAAGGAATTTACAGCGAAGTGTCCCAGGCTCTGGGAGCAATGCGAATTTTACTTAGAAGAACATGGGGTTTGGGGGAGGGAGGTGCCGCTTCTTAGGAGGTAAAGCCCACTGTTTTCAGTCCTAGAAATCAAATGTCCTTTTCTGGATAGCCATTCATACTTAACCACTTGAGGGCTGTTTCTCTTTTTTGAAGTAAATGTAACAAAGCCTAAGGAAGCAACTTAGAAGGCATTTTAGTCAGCATATGAGACTTACTAAAATAATTCTAATTTCAAAACAAATTGTAATCAATTGCTCAGCTTCAAAGATTTGGAGATATGTATCTATAGCAAGAAAACTTTTAAATTGCCTAATGTCGGGCTCATGTTTTCCACTTATTTATTGTTTTAACCAATTATTTCCAAGAAAGACCAAAAAGAAAAAATATTGGGGAGAAACTGAAAGTAATGATCTCATCTTACTCCATCACTTCCCACCTGTCACACAATCTCTACCCTCTGAAGAGAAATCCTCCTGTCAGTGTGGCTTCCAGTTGAAAACAGAAAGGAAACAAGATGTCTTCACTAAAAGACTATCCACCGTGTTCTCAATAATTTGCTTTTTTTCAGGACTTAAATATGACACTCCAGAGAGTGAGGGCAAGAAAAGCTGAAGGAAGAGTCAGCTGGAGTATCACCTGGACATGGCAGAGAATCCTAATGTGGGTGTGTGTGCATACTTATGTGTCACAGCAAAATGACCCACCGAATCAACACCTCCCCCGAATGTATGGGAAACATTTCTGTATACATCCATGCACCCTGAAAAATCTCTAAGCACATGTGTGCAGAGATGTAGTCCTATGCAAGCCCAGCTAGCTTCCACACACATGTATTTGCTTCTGGAGTAAAGGCATTTTCGTTGCTCCCATAGTTTCTTTCCATTAAGAGCGATTAGATGATGTCTATTCAAAGTTGCTGATCCAGAGAGAAAATAAGAAGAGATAAAAGGAGATTTCAAGTGACCTCCTCATCCCTTTCACACAAACCTGAGCCCTAGAATAGCCAAGGATCAACTAACACAAAAGCCCTTTCCTTTTTCTTTTCAGCTTCAGAAGATTTCATGCAAAGGGTTAACAATAAAACAGAACTATCCCTGGTTTTGTTAGATCATACATTTGGAATACTTTATCAACTCCTCCCATCGATGGGCTAGGTTTATTATCTACCTCTGAAATGGGTAAATAAAATATAGATAGCATAACAGAGGACATAATTATTTACTGCTCCATGTGGTTTGTATCAGTGGTGTACTATGCTCATTCTTTTTCTTTTAAACTTTACCTAAACCCCCTCGCTCCTCACTGATGGAGGACACTGTAATAAACATATCTTTCCACTGACAGTTTAGAAGGAAATGTTAGGTTTATTATTTAGATTAACCTTCTGATAGGTAAATGCAATTGTAGCATGACAGTAGTTACCAACAGATCTGCAGGCTTTGTGAGCCAATACTTTTCCACTAGTTTAGTTTATTTTATAGGCAGTGAGGAAAGTGACATTAAAGACTTAAACATACTCAAGCAGTCTTTAATCAGGGAATGTCCAACTCAGATCTACTTCTGATGGGCTAATCCTGTAGTAAAAGAAATAGGTGCTCTGACAGGTAACTATTAGGGAAATGATTCTATAGTGTAGTTGATTGTATTGTCAGGGTACTTTAACAAGCTTCAAACTCATTTCAAAACTTCAACTTTTCATCCAAACCCAACCCATTTTCCCTGGGGAAGAAGAGCCACGCAGTATTCTTCACTCAAATTGGGCATTTAAAATAAAGAAATGCATTTTGTAACATAAGTCTCCAGTTCTTTCTTTCTTTTTGCATAAACGTATTTAGATAGCTAATGCTTGATTTTTACAAAAAGTAAATATTTGGCCCTGGCTTCACTAGTGTGCTAGGAATGATTGCCTCTTTTCCTTCTATAAAAGGCTGGATTGGGGAGGAAGATGGGCATAGATGTTAGCCCAGGGCCAGTCTTCCTCAGCAAAAAGAGGAGGATTGGCAGATGTTAGCTCAGGGCTGATCTTCTTCACAAAAAAAAAAAAAAGGCTGGATTTGCATCCAAAGATCAGCACTTGCTCTCCTGCCATCCTCCCGTGGCTACTCCTGGGCCCTCTAACTGGGGGGCGCAAGCAAAAAGGGGAAGTGCTTCCCTTATCTCTCTTTTCCAAAACATGTGCTTTAAATGGCCAGTGTGTGAAAGAAAACTAAACTGCTTTCTAAGGTAAAAGCACTTATCTCTGGGCATTTCGACCCAAAGGTGACAAAGAAGAAATGCCCAGGCTATCGGAACAGTAATGAGTACGTGAGCCTGCTGGATCTGTGGTTCAACTATACCAGCAGGCTATGAGTGGGCGGTCCAGCAGAAGCCAGACTCCCAACTTGGCCTGTCCACCCTTTCACGTTGACAAAGGCAGAACTTTTTACAGCTGGGCAGCCACCATACAGACTGAGTTCAATCTTGTGAGAGGGCAAGTTTCTGTGATAGGCCCGGGGTTTTGTTTGTTTGTTTGTTTTGGTTTTTGTTTATTAATAATCACAAAACATTAGGCAGGCAATCCTGTGCCTCTCTCCACCCTTTTCTTCAAAATATCTATGCAAGCATATATATTCTTCTTCAACTGCGTTTTTCCCAGCCTTAATCTCATGCCAAGGGAGACTAATTGATTCGGCACCTTTAAAATAAGCTCTTTGGGAAAGGTCTGCAGTAAGATCAGAGGAACTGACCCTTCTCCCCAAGATTACAGGCATGTTGATCTCTCCAGATGGGCTTGATAAAGCAGGGTTATTTCTGTTCTGTAGTCTCTCTAAGCAGAATACCATTTTTAATGATTTAAGGGGTAGGGAAGAGGTATGAGAGAGAATTCCCTACATATATCTGGTCATTTGTAGGGTCTCACAGCTCTTGAACTAGATTTAGAAAACGTTTTTACAAAGCTACCTTTGTTCAGTGTGATTTACCAAAAAGTCAAAATGAATGATCCGGTGAGTTTTGGGAGAGCAAAACACCAATATCAAAGACGTTATAGGATTAGTGAAGAATGATTCAGCCTTCGTAGAAAGAAAGATACTGGGGAGGGAGGTGTTAATCAGCTAGAAACTCTGCTTAGATCCGGACTCTGGGGCCTGGAATGCACGTCAACCTGTCTGTGTAGCCACAGATCTCTGCTTCTCTCTTTCCCCAACCAGGTCACAGTGTTTACTGGCTGTCCGGCTAGGAGAGATCAAGTGCTGTGTGGAAGGTCTTTTAAAAAGTGATTAAGGCTGAGCCACGATACTAGCAACCCGCAAGGGGCACTGTAAGCTTGCAGCCTGATTCCTCTCCCACAAGCGGAGGGGTATCTTCTCGTCGTCTCTTGGGGGAACCACCCTGGAGACTTTGTGTGCATTGAACAGGCCTGTGGGGAGCAGGAGGGCAGAGGAAGACTTGAGTAAGGAGACCAGGCCCTGGCGAGGCTTTTCCCGTCCCTAAACCGGCCTCACCAGGAGAGAGACCTTGGAGCCCGCCGAGTATGTATGCTGGGCTGGCGGTCTCAAGTAGGGTGCAGAGGCAAAGGTCACTGCGGGTCTGGGTCTAAGAGCCACGTCCACAGGCTGAGACTCAGTAAAGGTTCCAGGAACGAAACACTTGGGCGAGAAGGGAGAGAGAGAGATCTGGAAAAGACAATGAGTGAAAGAAGGGTGGAAACTGCAACTCCGTGTTCTGCAGCTGAGCGTGCCTGGACACATGTGTGGAATTTCACAGTTTGAGGACCTACGTGCTCTCGCAAAATATGATCACTTTTCTATTAGGTGCCCTATCCAACAACAGATACCGTTATCTCCCGGTTGAGTGTGGGGCGCATCAGGCTCCAGGACCAGTGGGCCAAGTTGAACCAGTAACAAATGACAGCGTTGTAGAGAAAGCCAGAGCTCCCCAGGACCTAAGCTGACCCCTCATTCCCTCTACGGAAGCCATTTTGCTGGAGGTGGAGCTGTGAGCACAAGTGGAGGCGCTCTGCGGGTGTGCAGACGCAGTCAGGGAACAGAGGGTCCGGAAGAGAAACTGAGCAGTGATCGCCGCTTGGGCTGGACGAGTCCCAGAGGGGGACAGAGCTTCTCCTCGAAAAGCCTGGGTTTCTTCCTGTCCCCTCTCGCGACAGAAAGTTGGCACATATACCCTAGAGGAGCGCGATTTGTTCCCCTTCTCCGAAAAGCCGCGGGTTTCCACTGCTCCAGCCACCACCACCCCTCCTCTCTGGGACTAGGGCCGGGGGCTGCACCCCTCCCTCCCGCCCTTCCTTCCGGAGAAGCAGGCGGCTTCGCCTGAGGCCTCGAGGGCCCCGCTTCTGCCCATCCCCAGGGTCACGCCGGATCCCAGGGGCCTCTTCCAAGTTTGGAAGCTCAGGGTGGGGGCTGGCAGGAAGAGCCCACAGTAAAGGTGAGTGGGCGCCGCCGCTCCCGGGGAGTCTCAGCTCGTCCTCCCGCCACGCATTGACCCTGGCCTGCAACGCGGGACCGAAGCCAACCTTGCTCTGCTGGCTCGTTCTCGCGCCCACCCAGCCCCGGGGCGGCCTCGGGCGTCGGCTCCCCCCACCCCCGCGCCCGCCCTGCGCGCCCTCTGACGCAAACGCGCGCCCCTGCCCAGCGCGGAGGAAAGCGCTCTCGTTGGTTTTAATTGAGGCTCTTCCTTTCACACACACCCCCTCGGTCCCCACCCCTGGGAGGTGACACCCGCCGCCCCCAGCCCTGTTGAGTCTGGCTGGCCTGCGGATCTGGCGCTCTCTCGCCGCCGCCGTCGCCGCCGCAGGTTCTCCGCTGGAGAGAGCGGCTTGGTGTCCCTTTTAATCCGCTGACACTATCGCCCACATCAAACAAGCAGCCATCGATCGCGTTACGCTAGGGTATCTCGTTACAAGCCGCGCCTGCAGGTGGGCGGCAGGAGCCGAGCTCGCCAGGCCCTGGCTGCAGGCAGGCGAGGCGCGGGCAGCAGGGCCAGCCCGGCCGGACTCCGCAGCGGGCTCCCGCGCGGCTCGGCCTCGGCACCGCGGGCGGCGGCGGTGCGGGTGCTAAACCTGCGGATCCACCTCCCCCGTCCTCCGCCCCTGCGCTGGAGGCCCCGCAGCCGTTTCCCGCCAGGGGCGGGGGACGAGGGTGGGGGTGGGGGAGACCTGTTTTGAATTTGGACTGACGCTCCGCGGGCAAGATCTCAGCCCCGGGGCGGCGCGGCGGCCGCGATCCCCGCCTCCGCGCCGCAGCGGGACAGAGGCCGCAGGAGAGCAGCTCCGGAGCAGGCCCCGCGGAAAGTTCTCCTAGTCTGGCCCGGGCTCCCTGACTCCGGCCCCGGCCTGCAGAGGCCATGCGAGCCAAGGCTGCCTCCCGGCCGGTCCGCGTTACCAACCCCGAGTTCAAAAGAAATGATAACCACTTGCCTGGTGGGACAAGACTTGGCCGAATCTCGTTTCTGGTGCCCATGACTCACGGTCCAGGGTCCGAGGGCTGCTGGGCCCGCGGACCGGGCGTCCAGCGGGCCTCCGGTTCCCTGGCGCTCGCTCTCGCCTCCTCTTCCACTCGCTCCGTCTCTCTCCACGTTCTCTTTCCTTCTCCCTGTCTCCCTCTCTCTGCCTGCTTCCTCTGCCCTCCACTGCCTGCCTCTGTACTGTATGGGGAGTAAAATTTAGAATTTATATATAGAAAGCTTGTTCATTTTCTTTTCCTTTTTTTTTTTTTTTTTTTTTTTGGTCTTTAAATCATGTTCGTTTCACCTTTTAACGGACCAGGAGACATGGCGCGCGTTTATTTGGGGAGAAGGGCGAGGGCAAGGAGCCCCTGCCGGCCCCAGTCGCCTCCTCTCCATCAGCTGCGTACAATGGGCCGCCGCTTGCAGAGTGCATTGACTGTCTCTCCATTATTCGAGCTGGAGGGGCTGCGGGGCAGGCACAGAAAAGCCTTTATTCTCTTTAAAATCGTCGCTCGTCACTAAGCGGTCGCTGACTCCCGGCTTGCAGGCTGGAGAGACCGGGAAGCGCAAAACGCACCCCAAACACGCAGCGCTTCCCAAACCCCTCCCTGGTGAAATTTAAAGTGAGAACGAGTAGTATTAAAAAACAAACCCTACCTCTGTCAATACAGCGTGGCCATATACTCCCACCTTTACCTGAGGGCGTGTTGAGGCTGGGGATGCTGGAGCTGAGACAAACTTTTACGCTCTCCCGAGTCGAGGGGCGGGCGGGCGAGCGTGGCTCCCACCCCCGGCGGCGGCAGCGGCGGCTTTGTCACTCCGCGCCGCTCCGCGCCCGCCTGAGCCTGCCTAGGGGAGCGATCTCAAAACGAGGGGGGTGCGAGTGTGCGATTGGAGAATATGTAACTAATAGAAGTATCGTTTTCCCCCAGTACGATCTTTCAAGGAAAAAATCCATTGAAAGAATTTTCAAAGTGCTGTCTTCGTTTGGAGAAAAGGCACAGGCTGCCTGCAGGGAGGGGAGGAGGGACCCGGCCGTGCGCCTCCCGGGCGCGGCTCCCGTCCGCTAGGTGGCAGCCGGAGCCAGCGATTCCTGCGGGCCCCGCGGCGGGATCCGCTCCTCACGCCCGCCCCTCCTCCTGCGACCAATCGCCTTCGGGAATCGGGGTCTTTCTCTCTCTCCCTCTCTCTCTCTTTCTCTCCCCCCTTCTCTCCCTCCCTCCCTCTCTCTCTCTCTCTCCCTCCCTCTTTCTCTCTCCCTCTCCCTCCTGCCTCTCTCTCCCCTCCCCCCTCCCTCCTCATCCGCACCTTGCCCCATCTCCCATCTTCTTCCCTTCTTATTGGCTCGCCCCTTTTCTCTTTTCCTGGGACTTTGACGTGGCCGCACTAACACACACCCCCCCCCCAACTTACTACTGTTTTATTAATAATTATGGAAGCGTTGTTTGGAATTTGGAATAGCCTGAGGTTACCAAAGGGGGAAAAAAGAAAGAAGAAAAAATCGGATTGATTGGAAAGTTTATTTTTAAAATCATCTTTGGGATGAATAGGAACGGTTGATTCAGATTGATTTTCTGGCAATAGCTGCAAATTCCAGGAGTGTGTTTTGTCATAATTAAACCTTTAAAACCAAGATACACTTTAGACTAAAAAATAGGAACTCCTTACCCTGTTTCTTAAAAGGATATAAAATGAGCAGAATCCACACTTGGATTGCGCTTATATGTGAAAGAAGAAAACAGTTCAAACCCAGTATATTTCACGAATCATTAACATGGTGAGAGTTTAATTCCCATTAAAATTTTTCCTAACATTTTCAATGACACTCTCTTCATGCTCATAAAACCTAATGTTAAAAACTTTTCAGAAGAGATCAAAATAATTTCCTTCTAATTCTCTTTTTACCCATTGCAAAGCGTTCTCCCCCTAGCCATCCCTTCCCCCTCTGGGGAGAGTGTGTGTGCGTGTGTGTGTGTGTGTGTGTGTGTGTGTGTGTGTGACCACAGACGACCCATACTAATCAGGTCTCAGAGTAAATAGCAGCGCAGGGCGATCTCAATGTAAATTGCGCTTGTCAGAAGCACACCCCCCTCCCTCACTTTCTCTCCTCCTCCCCTCGCCTTCCCCGTCAGTAGGTAGCTAAGAGGGAGGGGAAAAAAAAAGAAAGAAAGAAAAAGAGGAGGGGGAGGGGCTCTCCAACCAATGGCGTGCGGGAGGCTTGGCTAACCTTAGCCTCCCGTTTTCTCTCCCCCCGATTCAGGGCTCTGACCAGTCAGTCGCCTTTGATTATCAGTTGCCAGCAGCCCTTCTCTTGGCTCCTTGACACGAGCTCCATATAAGGCAGCGATCTCCATAGAAACGTGTCAGTTTCAATAGTAGTGTCAAAGTTCACTATATACAGACATTCGCGCAGATCCCCTTTTCGGAAACATTGCTCTGCGAGTCCTCCCGTTTAAACGCATTCAATTTTGGGGTCTCTCTCTCTTCTCTCTCTCTCTCTCACTCTCTCTCTTTCTCCTCCTCCGCCTTTCTCTCTCTCTCAATCTCTCTCTCTCTCTTCTCTTCCCCTCTCTCCTCTCTCCCCCTTTCTCTTTTCTTATATATTCTATTAGTTGTTTCCCCCGTATTCTTCTTTCTCTCCTTTTTCTCCCTCCTCCTTGTCTCTCTTACTCCATTCCTGCAGAAGAGAGAGGGCTCAACTTAAAAAAAAAAAAAAAAAAAGGAGGAGGCACCCCCTTCGTATTCTTCTTATCGTTATTTTATACATATATGATTTTTGGGGGGAGGGAGGGTGTTGGTTCCCGGCTGAAGAGCACTTATTTAAAATACTAAAAAAAGAACATTTTTGGGCGATCTCCAGGGTTTTTTTAACTAGCTCTGTGTGTTATAGCAGAAGAAGCAGAAGAAGGAGCAAGAAAGAGGAAAAGAAGAGGATTATTTATTCGACCTACTTTGGATGTCTCTCTCGCTTTTTTTTTTTTTTTTTTTTGCAATTCTTTTTCTTCTGATTTTTATTTTTTCTATTTCGCTGTGAATTCGTCGCCGACGTGAATTATCTCGTATTTTTCTCCCCCTCCGTCACCTCCCGAAAGAAGAAGGCAGCGAGAGCCCGGCGCCACCGGCACAACAAAAAGAGCAAAGTGTGTGATCCTCCTCGCCGGCTGCCTCCCGCTCTCCAGCGCTGCCTTCCTGAATGGCTGGCTGCGTCCGGCCCTGGACCTGGCCCCCCGATACCAGCGCGCCTTGATCGCCGCCGCCAGCCTCGCCCCGCGCCCTGCTCGGCTCACCGCGCTCCCCTCAATCCCGAGCCCAGCGAGGGCTCCCGCCGGGACAGCGGCGGCGGCGCCGGCGGCCCGGACCCGGGCTCGCGCTCCGGCTGCGGCCCCGACTCCTGCTCGGACTCCGGCCCGGGCCCCAGCTCCTCCAGCGGCGCTCGCCGCTGCAGCTGAGGCGGCGGCTCCAGCGGCGCCTGCAGCCGAGAGCTCCTCCGCCGCCGCCGCCGCCGCCGCCCTCGCCGGCTTCCTCTATGTCGGCTCAGCCGGCGCGCAGCGCGTAGCCCGAGCGGCGGGCGGGCGGGCGGGCGCCCGGCGCGGGTGAGCGAGTGTGTGTGCGAGTGTGTGTGTGCGCGGGGGTGCCGGCGAGGCGGAGGGCGAGTGTGTGCGCGCGCCGTGGCCCATGCCCGCCGCCCCCGGCGCTGCGCCCCGCGCCGCTCCCGGCTGCCGCCTGTGCCATTTCTGATTTTGCAACTTGGGGAAGAAGAAAAAAGCGAGAGAAGGGAGCTTGCTCGCTGGGGGGGGGTGGGGAGGGGGGGAAGGAGAGCGTGGCCCCCCCAGGATCGGAGCGCGGGGGGAGCGGGCAAGGGGAGCAGGGGTGTTGGGGGGGAGCCTGAGAGCCTGGGGGGGCTGCAAAAAGAGAGAAAGAAAACAGCAGGAACCACAACAAAACGCCAGCAGGGCGGGCGGGCGCGCAGCAGCAGCGGGGCGGCCGAGGCAGTAGCGGCGGCGGCGGCGGCGGCGGCGGCGGCGGCAGCGGCCGGTCCCCGGCTCGGGCTCGGCTCCCGCGACCCCGGGGCGCCCGGCGGGCCCCCCGCCCCCTCCCCCTCCCCCCTTCCCCTTCCCCTTCCCCTCCCAGCGCGCCCGCGCGCCCCGCGGCCCTCGGCGAGCAGCTCGGCTCCCCCCAGCGCTCCCCGGGCCCAAAGATATGGCAATGGTAGTTAGCAGCTGGCGAGATCCGCAGGACGACGTGGCCGGGGGCAACCCCGGCGGCCCCAACCCCGCAGCGCAGGCGGCCCGCGGCGGCGGCGGCGGCGCCGGCGAGCAGCAGCAGCAGGCGGGCTCGGGCGCGCCGCACACGCCGCAGACCCCGGGCCAGCCTGGAGCGCCCGCCACCCCCGGCACGGCAGGGGACAAGGGCCAGGGCCCGCCCGGCTCGGGCCAGAGCCAGCAGCACATCGAGTGCGTGGTGTGCGGGGACAAGTCGAGCGGCAAGCACTATGGCCAATTCACCTGCGAAGGCTGCAAAAGTTTCTTCAAGAGGAGCGTCCGCAGGAACTTAACTTACACATGCCGTGCCAACAGGAACTGTCCCATCGACCAGCACCACCGCAACCAGTGCCAATACTGCCGCCTCAAGAAGTGCCTCAAAGTGGGCATGAGGCGGGAAGGTGAATATTTCTTCTCTGCTTCTCTCCCTGAGCTTCGCCCGCCTCCCCGGCCCTCTTTCTTTCTCTCTTGTGGGGGTGGGTGCCGTATGGGGCTGGGGCTCCTGCGGTCCTGGGCCGTCCCAGCTTCCCCTGTCCCCGCTGCCTTCCTCCCCCGGCGTCCCCCCCCCCCCAAGCTCGCTGCCGCTGCCTCCCCCTCCCGGCCTGCGCTCCTCTCCCCGGCTCCTCCACCCCGCCCGCTGCCTGCTCAGGATTGTGTCCCTGGGATCGTGAGCTGTGGCTTCAAATCCCCTTCCTTCCTCTGTCTTGGATGTGCTCGGTGTGTGTCTCTTTTCTGCGTGTGCGTCAGGATGCTTGGGGCTGTGCTGGCATGAAGTTGGGGAGGGGTGCTTATTTCCCCCAGAAAACTCTGTTTCTGTGTTTTTTCATTCCACTTTCTCCTCCACCTCTTCTTACCCTTTTTTTAAAATGGGGGAAGGCTGGGTACTGGAGTAGCCTGAACCACAGATTCATTGCTGCATCATCCTTTTGGAAGCTTAGCTTGGAAAAAAAAGGAGTGAGATTTATTGCACTTGTAGGTCTAATTAGGGGGGAAGGGGGGCTTCTGGACTGTTCACTGGTTCCTTCTCCTCTTCAGCGAGCTGTGGCCTTGTTTTCACCCCTCTACTTTGAAAGGAAAGTTTGTGACTGAACTGTGCTTTCATAGTTGTGTCATTTTTTTTAAAGCATGATACTCGTTTTATTTCTTCATCAAACTCCACCCTCTGCTTAAATACTGCATACAAATTACAATTTACAACGGCATTTACCGATCCTTCTGATTTGGCTATAATGCACAGACTGCAGCTGGCATGAGCTTCCACATCATTTAATCCCTGTGTTGTATGGGTTTGGTGTCTTTTAACACAACTTTTGATGTTGTATTTAGATATGCTTCATGTTCATGTGGCAAGAGATGCAGCACTTTTCTTATAAATATATTTAGCCGTTTACAGTTAAAGTTTATCTCCTGACAATCATTAAAGATGTCTTATAGTCAAATTAGCAAGCCAGTCAATTTTGCGGAATGCAGATTACTCCTTCTTGTAATTGACTTTAAAATGATATTTTATATGCCACCAGAAAAGAAATTGAATTCCTTCAGATCTCAGGGAGCAGGCAAATATGACGACTTCATTTCTAGCTCCAGGGAGATTTTGTAGGCATCTGGAAAAAAAAAAAAAAAAAACTTTGAATTGTGCTCTCATTTAATTGAAAAATAACTGCCAAGTTCAAAACTATAATTAGAAAAAAAGTATTCTAGCTGTTATGTTTTAAGAGCTTAAATTGCACTGGGGCTTGCATTAAAATTAGAATCAAAGCAAACTTAAGAAAAAAGTGCACAACCTGAAATAAGACAGCTATGTGTACATGGACATATCTATATTAATTTGTTGGGGGGAGAGTTCAGTAGTCCTAACTTTTCCTAAAGTTGTCTTTGTTTACATGGCAATTTAAAATGCTGGCACTGTTGAAGTAAAACATACACATTAAAAAAAAAAAAAAAAAAACTTTGGTCAGCTTTAAGAACTCAAAGCATGCTTACGTTTTGCATTCAGATGGTTAATGAATCCAGTGTTTTTGCAGTTGCAAGCTCGTGCATTCACTGGGCAAAAGCTGGCTGCAGGTTGCAGTGGCACCGCGCAGGACAGACATTAATTATATTTCCCACTTTTTTCAATAATGTTTGGCTACTGTAAGTTCAACTCTTTTCTTGAAATTTTTCAATTTTCTGTTGCTTTTAACAGTGAGAACTCAGTGTGGTGTGATGGGGAGGTGGGGATAGGGGAGGGGTGCAGGATACTTGTTTTCTGTTCAAAAGTTGTAAGTGGTTAGTAGGGTATGTAACTTGGAACTATTTTAAGGATAGTTCTATAGCATTTTTAGAGAATATGGAAACATTTTGAGCAAAACGCTGCTTGCTTGCAAATGAAGAGGCAGCTAGGCATTTACCTAGAATCACAAGCTTTCTCTGGTTTCGCCTGGTTGTTTTTGTTTTCTTTTGTTTTGTTTTAACCCTGATTTGTTTCATTCTGGAGGGGTGAGTGGGAGTTCATTAATCTGTGTGTTACTCCCTGGTGGTGGAGGGGTTGGGTGGCACTTTCTTGCCCATGTCGGGCTGGGGGCCTTGAAGTCAGGCCTAGTTCTGGCAGGGCTAGGGTGGCCAGGGGCGCCGGCGATGGCTGGGCACATGGAGCCGCGGAGCTGGAGGGCCTCACCCCAGATTTCCCCCCAGGGTGGGCTGCGAGTGAGAGCGAGCACGAGAGAAGATGCGGTGGCTGCGGGAAGAGCCTCCGCATTGTGTCGGGTGCTCTGCGGGCGCGGCGGTGTTCGCAAGCCCCCTGGATGCACATTGCCTCTTTTCTCTCTTTCTTTTTGTCAGCGGTTCAGCGAGGAAGAATGCCTCCAACCCAACCCAATCCAGGCCAGTACGCACTCACCAACGGGGACCCCCTCAACGGCCACTGCTACCTGTCCGGCTACATCTCGCTGCTGCTGCGCGCGGAGCCCTACCCCACGTCGCGCTACGGCAGCCAATGCATGCAGCCCAACAACATCATGGGCATCGAGAACATCTGCGAGCTGGCCGCGCGCCTGCTCTTCAGCGCCGTCGAGTGGGCCCGCAACATCCCCTTCTTCCCGGATCTGCAGATCACCGACCAGGTGTCCCTGCTTCGCCTCACCTGGAGCGAGCTGTTCGTGCTCAACGCGGCCCAGTGCTCCATGCCGCTGCACGTGGCGCCGCTGCTGGCCGCCGCCGGCCTGCACGCCTCGCCCATGTCCGCAGACCGCGTCGTGGCCTTCATGGACCACATCCGCATCTTCCAGGAGCAGGTGGAGAAGCTCAAGGCGCTGCACGTCGACTCGGCCGAGTACAGCTGCCTCAAAGCCATCGTGCTGTTCACGTCAGGTGAGGCTGCGCTCGCTGGGAGGGCAGGCCGCGCCGGGAGCGACCGCAGGCCCCGCTGCGCCTGGACCCGGCCTCCTGCGCCCCGCCGCGCCGCCGCCCCGGCCGGCCCTCGCCGGCCCTCGGGCCTGGCCGACCCCGCGGCCCCCGCGCAGGGCCGCGGCCGGCGGCGCCGCTGCCATCTTGGGAGCGCGGCCGTGCGGGAGCCGGGCCGGCGCGGATGCGGGCGGCGGGCGGCCCGGCCTGGCGACCTGGCCCCCGCGCGGGGCCGCGGCGGCGGGCGCGCGTCTGCTGGGGGCGGAGGCGGTGCGATGGATCCGTCTGGCTGCTCGCGTGTGCGGTGTGTATGTGTGTGCGGTGTGCGTGTGCGTGTGTGTGTGCCAGAGCTTAGCGTTTCTGTGGGAGGAGAGGGAAGGAAGAGAACGTGGGAATGTGGCTTTCTCCTCTGTGTGGCACGCTCCCTGGATGAGTTTCCCGACACAGAGAGACACACAGAGAGGTGGAAAGAGAAGAATACGCGCAAATAAATCATAAATAATCCCGCTTTATTGCTGCCTGATTTTCCCTTATCGGAAACCATTCATGTTTGCAGTTGCCGAGGTTATTGAGGGTCGTAAAAAATGGATTCGATCTAAACAAGAAAGATAAAAAACAAAAGCAATACTGTAGAACCCGCAAGTATGGGAGGATTCCCGCCCCGGAGATAAATCTCATAGCCATGCAAAACATACGAACGTTGAAAATTTAACCGAGTGCCTTAAAAATATCAAATTAAATGTAGGCGGTGGTAACATGCATGTTAACAATTTCTCTTGTGATAGATGGTTCAAATTAACTTCCAGGAAAGTGCATTAACGTTGCCTTTGAAGGCTCTGGTCTGAGCCTCTGAGAACACTGCTCGCCTTTTATTATTGTAACCTGCAAGAGGGAAACATATAAACACCCGGGACAGCAGGTAATGGGGGGAAATATAAACAAAGCCAGAGAGAAGGCTGGTGGGGAACAGGGCTGCTCAGACTGGGTCCTGGGCCTTGCCCACTGTGAGTTGGGTTGGCTGCAGTTTTACCACCGTTATTGGCACTATTGTTTTTAACTCCTCCATTCAGAGAACAAATAAACCATCCTAATAAATCTATCCTAGAGCCAGGACCTCCAAAGGCCAAATTAAAACCATTCTTGAGCAGAGATGGCAAAACCCCTTTCCCAAGGCCTCGTTGAACAGTAAGCAGCGGTGTAATCTATCAATATTTCTTGGCTTTCATGCGTGAAGAATCGTATTTACATTGTATTAAAATGACTCTTAAATTTGCACAATATTGTAATGTAGCAAATGTAGTATTAATATCGATCGGAACAGCGGATAATTTATTTAGACAAGAGCGTCTCATTTGTATGCAGGGTGGCCAGAGCCGTGGACTTGGACTGCCCCCCTTTTACTTTCAGTGCAAATGCAGGTCTGCTAGTGGGAGAGGGAGTTATTCTTTGCAAGAGGATAAAGTGTGAACCTTAAAACAAATGGAAGATTTATTGAATAGCCTCCTCGGTGTTTGAATGCATTTTATCTTAATAATTCTTCTTGATGGAAACGTGTTTTTGAAAAGTGACAAAGAGCCTGGGAAGCAGCGACTGGGGCTGCTTTAGCTCTGGCAGGCCTGGGGCCTGGCTGGCTCTCCACTACCCAGCTCTTTAGCCAAATTAATCAGGAAGCAAGCCAGTGTCAGGGAAGCTGGGGTTTTAAAATCTCATCCAGTGAGGTGTCTTGAAGCAGAAATGTGACTTGGAGCTGGACAGAGGTCTTCTCAAGAAAGGTCTCCCCTCCCTTTTCCTTGTCCCCCCTAAGGTTCTTTGAACCCCCTTGACTTTTCTGATCTCATGTCCTTTCCCAGAAAGAGCCGAGGACTGTGCGGGCTGCAGGGAAGACTGTGGAATTATTCATGCTTTTCTTTCAACTTTCCATCCTAAAACATCCCTGTGAAAAGTGTTCCTTTAAAAAAAAGTTTTCCCAAAGAAGTTTCTTGAGCCAAGTCTTCAAGGTGCAAGGGAGGCCGAGAAGTGAACAATAACATTATTTTGTTGGGAAATTGCAAGCAGAATATCTGAAAATGGAAATAGAGCTGTCAGTAGTAATTCACCCCCCTCCTCCATACAACACATTTCCACTTTTGACTAAACTTGTTTTGATTGCTAGCCAGAAGGGAATTCATGGGAAGCCTTCTCAAAGTCATCCAACTTTTAAGCAAACTTTGAATGATGGAAAAGACAGTTTTAGACATATTGTCCAATGAGGTTTGTTCCAGCTAAGTATTTGAAGCTGGCACGGGGGTTCCCTGTGGTGGTTTTCACATTTGGCCTCCGGATGGTATGTTTAATCCTTAATATTCTGGACAGCATCCAAGGACTAGGTCGTGACCTGAACTTACTTTTTTAAAAAATTCATTAATTCATACACCTAAATATTCCCTCAAATAAATGAGACCTTCGCTGAAAGGAGCCATCTAGTTAACATAAATACAATAAATCCATTTTCAGCACAATAATAACTTTGATTTCTCGTTATGGCAGCTGATTACATCTATATTTCCTGAACACTAAACTCTTCTGAATGCACAACATGAAATACATTCTCTGCACTACAAAGGCTAAGTCAGGAGGGCCTGAGCAGTAATGGTTATTTATTTACATAATTTCTTTCCCATATACTGTAGAAGAAATATTGAGGGTTCCCACATTGACACTACCATATAAAAAGCAAGACGTGGATTTTGCACATTCCGCCTCCTTTTCTGATCTGGAGTATAACTCTTGGAGTATAAATATGTACTGCTCACCTAGCTTTGCTAAACAACCACCCAGTCGATCTGAGAGCTCACACTGTCTGTCCACAGTTGGGGGAATCCTGTTGCAGAAATATCCAGAGTGGGAAGGAATATCTGGAGTGAGAAGCCAGGCCAGAACTAGGGCTCCTGGCGGAGGTAGGCCACAGGCGTGGCCGGCTGGCACCTGGCAGCCGGGCCCAGCTACAGGCATTCTGCCTTCAAAGGAGGAAAGAAATCAAAACAGCCAGCACAGGGGCCCAAGCTCACCTTTCCTGGGCTTCTCTCCCTTTGAGCGGTCTAGCTGGGAGAAGGGTAGTGACCTTGCACTCTGAGGGTCCTAATCATAAATATCACATAAATATTTTACAGACCTGAGGGGATGCCACATGGGTCTTTAAAAAAATCTGCTGGGATATCAGTGGGTCCTTTTCATTTTGCATTGTCTGAGACTGAAAGGGATCTTGTGGCATAATGGGCAGATAATGCATGTAAAGCAAGATATGTGTAAATATGAGTCTGCATGGTGGCCATTCAGTGGAGCCAGGTTAGCAAGCAGGGCCAAGGGCAGACCTCAGGGTCCCCTCTCTAAGCAGCAGAGCCCCAAAGTGCTCCTGCCCTCATCCTGCTAGCCATAAAATCTCACTAGCCTCTCAAGTCAGGCCAATGTGGATGCACCCAAGCGCTGGCTGGAGTAATTAGACATCTGAGAGCCACCCAGTCTGGATCTGGGGTCAAAGGGGAATTGCCTCAGAAGTTCTTGAATTATCACTAGTTTTATTTGTATTTTTGCTCAAGGCCATAGCCTTGTAGATGAAGGTGTTAGAATGCTTTGTAAATCACAGTTCTTGAAATATAAAGACATAAAGCTCAGAAACTCAGCAGACACAGGTTTCACTTTGAATCATTTGCTACGTCTTCTTAGGGTCACACTTGCCCATTCACAATTATATAATGTCCTTTTGGGGGCATTGCCATGCATGAATTTCTTCCCAGATCTATATATTAGCAAACTCTGCCTTTGATCTCTAGTCAACCTCCTGACTGGCTAAGGGTTCCTCTGTGATCTTCCTTTTTTAAAAATATTTATTATTAATATAAGAAACAACATGGGTGTTTGAACTAGGAGAGGAAGCCTTCACTTCGTTCCTCTGATTCCACCTGCCCCTCCATTTGCTTGCCTCTAGTTAGTTGATATAGTATAAATTGCTTGAAATATTGAAATCTGAAATATTGAAACTGTCTTAAAATATTTTTAGGAGACCAAGAAGAGCCTTGGTTGATGTGAGATAAACACACAGGTTTTGAGTTGCTGTCATTGTGTGTAGGTGCCTTTTTCTGCCTTAGTCCTGCCATAGGAAGCCTATATCCCCAAATCCCCCCTCAACTTACCCCCCTCCCAGTTCTGAAGCAGCAGCAGCAGCTGCCTCTAGCCCAGCTTTGTGTCTGATTGCTGAAGATGTCTCCTTTCTGCAGCCTGGAGTAACTGAGCCATATTCCTCCTGATTATTATACAGCTTACAGAGATGTGACCAATTTTCAATTACTTGATCTGAGGCACAGATAGAAGTGTACACCCTCACCAAGGATTTGCTGCAGAGTTCCTGCTTGCATAGATAGTGGATCTCAATCCTATATTGCTAAAGCATGGGCTTGATCTGATTCCAGGCACTGCCAGCCCACGATGCCCTATTTCCTCCCATGTATTTGTTCACTACACAATCTACGCTCTCCTTGAGGCTTCTGGTTGGGCTCGTTTGGCTTTGAGAAGGGGACTCCACAAAGCCTTTAAGAACTGCCTCCAGGCTGCATATTTCTTCAGGGCTCCTGATCACCCCGAAATCAGGGGCAAAAGGGGCAAAAGTCCTCCCTTTAATGAGCACAGCGGAAGGATGCTCCCCCGCAGGCAGAGGACAGGTTGCTCCGCACAGCGAACATGGCTCCAGCATCGTGCATTATTTAATCCAAAGGTGAAAGAGGAAAAACAAAGGGACTAGAGACGTTGCTGCCTCTGCATGTGTGTGTTTCTCTCTCCGGCTCCCCTAGGCTTGGTGGGGGTTTGATTTATTTTATTTGTATTGAGGGCTGGGGGCAGGGAATGGTGAAAGAGGAGTGGGGAGGCATGGAAGCGAGAATTTCTTTTCATTTTCCTTATATTTCTTCTTTTTTTTCCTTTCTCCTTAAAAAAAAATTTTTTTGATGGCTTGTTTTTCGTGCCTTTGCTGTTGGCTGACCTAACCGTGTGCCCCCTCCCCTTGTCTCTCCTTCCTGTGGCTGCTCGGGCAGATGCCTGTGGCCTGTCGGATGCCGCCCACATCGAGAGCCTGCAGGAGAAGTCGCAGTGCGCGCTGGAGGAGTATGTGAGGAGCCAGTACCCTAACCAGCCCAGCCGCTTCGGCAAACTGCTGCTGCGACTGCCCTCGCTGCGCACCGTGTCCTCTTCGGTCATCGAGCAGCTCTTCTTCGTCCGTTTGGTAGGTAAAACCCCCATCGAAACTCTCATCCGCGATATGTTACTGTCTGGGAGCAGCTTCAACTGGCCTTACATGTCCATCCAGTGCTCCTAGACCTTGGGCGCTTCCCACCTGCCCCCGCCCCCCTAGAGACTCAGAGGACCTGCGGGGGCCATGGACTCCAAAGCCTCCGGGACAGCAGGCGGCTGATGCAGGGTGCGGCAGGCCAGGCAGGCCTGGCAGGGGGGAGGAGGGCCGGGACGACAGGAGCAGCTCACCCTGCAGAAATGCAACCTGAGCTGCAAACCAGGAGAAAAAGAGATTCTTTTAGGATCAGGTCTGTGAACACATTGGAAAGGAAAGAAAGAGGACCTTGTGTCTGCTGAGAAAAAGAAAAAAAATTCTGGAAGAGAGGACCATGATAATTTTAATAAAACAGAAGGAGACTAACGGACCTTCCAGGATTTATTGTGGACTGATGTGGATATATTCTGTACAGAAAACAACACACATGGAAGTGGACAGAATCCTATGTAGAAACACACACACACACCCCCAAACATTGTTATTCATTTTGTAAAATACTAGTCTTTATTTTCATTTTTTGTAAAATTTAAACATCGTATGCACATAAAAAAGGAAACAAGAATTAGGGGAAAATAACATTTTCCAAATAATTATAAAAAATTGTCCTGTGTCTATGTATCTATATCTGTTTTGTATTTTTTTCTGGTTCCAAACCAGATTTCCTGTGATTCTATACTAATAATTTTTGATATAACCCTTTGCTTCTTATAATGAGTGCGATATATGTTGTCGAGGCTGTTCTTCAAGAATTAAAATTGAAGTGAAAATTTAAACAAAAATAAAAGAATTTAGCAAAACCCACGTGTTTGGTTGCTTGACGGACATCATGAGTGCAAGAGAACCTTCCAATTAATTTCCACTCCAATTATTATTAGAATGGGGGGACCGGGGGGGAATCTTTTAAGATCCATTACCAAGTTGGCTAGATTTATTTCCTAAAACCAAGCCACTGCCTTGGTTTGTAAATGCGGAGGGCCAGGCTCTGCGTGGGCCGGGGTTGGCGGGGAGGGCAGGGCGCCTCGGTTGCCGGCAGCCGCAGTGGTGGCCTTGTGGGTGGTAGGTGGCCAGCACACAGCTGGGCCCAAGGCTGGGGCAGACGGCCGAGCGCGGGGGCCGGGTCTCGGGGCGCCGCCTGCTTCAGTGACTGCAGGGGGGAGCTTGCCTAGCTAGAGTGGATGAGAGGCACGAGCGCTGGACGTCGGGGTCACCGGAGGGAGACGCCTCTGCACCGCGCTCCTGTGATTGGAGGATCCGGCCTCTCCCCAGCTCTGGGAGACAGCTGGGGCCTCAGCGCTGGGAACCCTGGCTTTGCTCCCCCTTATGGTCCACTGAAGAGCTGGCTATGGTTTGCCCTTCACTCCAGATGAAGGGCCCTGGAGCTCTATTGGGCGGATGGACGGGCCCCACCCTGGCACTTAGGGGTGTGGACCTGGAACCTGGGAGTCAAGAAGCTAGGCTGGAGCAGCTTCTTTCCAGAAGCGGCGTTTGGGCCCTAGTGGCCCTTTCAGGGCAGAAACAGCCCGCTGAGGCCTCTTCTTGAGTCTTCGTGGGGGGAGGGGGGGCTGCTCTCTGTAACAGCTTTCGGAGCATGAATGTTTTATAGGATCCGAGTCAGCGCTGCTAGAACACATACTGCCAAGGGAGCTTTTCCTTAACGTATTAATAAAGCCAGATCTTTTAAAATAACACCTCTCACCTCCTCCCCTCACCCAGCCCCCAAACAGGCCCGGTTGAAGCAAGAGCTTCACTTTCAGAAGTCAATGGCCAAGTTTTGCTTTCAATTTGCTGTCTAGAAGTCGCCAGCCCCCCCGCCCCTCCCCCGCTTTAAAAATGCATTAACATGCTCCTATACTCCAACCAGCTTGAAGTTTTAATATTCTGGGTGCAGCGCAGCCCGGGCGATGCCATGCTCTCTGTGGAGAAGCCCCTGTAAGCCCACGATCTGCAGCGGCCTGCCTGGAGACCGGCCTGAGCCCTAGGGTGGCGAGGCACATAGGGTGAGTGGAGTGTTGAGCCCCTCCTGCCCTCCAGAGGATCCGACTCCGCCCTGGGCCTGGTCCTTTGCACCACACCCAGGAGCAATGTCTTTGAACTCAGGCTGACTTCGCTGCAAGTTGGGCACCCAAGACAGGAGGGGCGTGGGGAGAGCTCATATTTAACCCACGACAGTGTGCCAGGAAGTCTCAGGGAGCACTCCCGGCCTGCCCAATCGGTAGCGGAATGTGGGGACTGGGGCAGGATGGGCTGCTGCCCCAGCAGGGAGTGGGAGGGGAGCCGAGCTGCCACCCAGTGCTCACTGATCTTTCCTGCCTTTCTGGAAATGAGATGTAAATATATTCATTACAGTGTGATCCCTCTCATGAAAACAGATAAACATTTTCGTAGGCCTGAAACGTATTTTTCAATTAATTTCACTATGGACGCCCAAGCACAAGGTGCCCTGTGTGGGGACTGGCCCGGAAGGCCTGGGATGTATGAGGCCCTTGCCCTGGTGTCCAGAGGTGACAGTGGTAACTTGGCTCTTGCCCGACGGGGCCCAGAGTGTTGCCCTCGGCCTGGGGAATCCCGGCGACCTGTCTCAGCCTGGGCCCAAGCCCAGGGCTGACCAGTACAGCATAGGAAGAAAAGCAGGCTTTACTGTGGCCTCCCAGACACCCTCGCAGGCTGAGTCTAGGGACCTGGAGGCCCTGGGGTAGAGCCAAAGGGAGGAGCAAGGCAGTCTGGGGGCCGCAGGCAGTGGCTTTCACCTCTGCTGTCTCCTTGGTGGCCAAGCCTGCATTACACACAGAGAGACAGTACTCTTCCAAGGTTTCTGTGTGTCTCAACCAGAGAGACAGCATTTCGGGGACTCAGGGGCCCTGAGGGCGCCCCCGCAGGGCAGGACAGGCTGCCCGCCTCCCAAAGCTGGCGCTCAGAGCGCGCCGTCAGGCCCCAGATCTGCTCACGCTAAAAGAAGGTTTAAGAGCTGAGACGGCAGCAGCTGAGCCACGGGATGAGCATGAACAACCAGGAGGCGTCCTCACTGCTCCCCGCGATCTGCAGGCTGCCCGGGCTGGGCTGACCGGTGGCCGCGGCCCCGGGCTTCCTCACAGTGCCCAGGAGCAGCCCTAGTAGTGGCCGGGCTGCCCCACTCAGTGTCCTGTGCCTCTTGAGTCTCTGGGCAGAAGGCGACATGGAGCAGGTGGCAGTCTCCTCTGCCTGGGTGGCCGCCTGGAAGCCCCTGAAGAGCGAGCCCGCCTTCGAGCCAAGCTCCAGTGGGAGCTGTCCAGGCAGGTGTAGGCCAGACGGTCGTCTTGGGGGTGCAGCCCCGCCTTGGCCTGCCGGGCCGTGGCAGCCCTAAGGAGTCAGGAGTGGGCCTGGGCTAACTGGGCGGGGTGGCACCGCCGGCGTGCCCAGGGCCGGAGGCAAGACATTCGAACAGTCGGAGAGCGGCCCACACAAGGTGACTTCCCTCTCGAAATTACCTGTGACATATGAAAGCCAAACGTTCCCATTTCTAACCCAAACCCTTGCTGGGTGACTGAGAACTTTAGGGGCTTTGAAGTTGGTTTAAACTACTTTAGCCTCAAGCTTTGCTGGAAACATCAAAAAGGCCATCTCGGGACGTGCTCTCCTCCCGGAATCTCGAGGGAATGAGGCTGTGCCTCGTCCACCGCCAGGGGACAGGGACGGGCACAGCGAGTTAAAATATGACCTTTGCCCCCCTCCCACCCCCGCCAACCTGCGACCAGGCCTGGCAGAAGCCCAGGAGTGGGAATGGGCATCCCTCCTGCCGTGAGAACAACCTTGGGCCTCCCGGCCCCTGCCCCTCAAGCTGGTTCAGGCTGGCGAGTTCTGGCAGCAGCAAAGGGTCTCAACCCCTCCTGAAGGCCCAGCCACCCAGCTCTGCGCCAAGAGGTCTTGGGGATCTGGAGCCCCCCTTGATCCAAGCCCATCTGAGCTCCTCTGTTTGGAGCTTGCAAAAAGTTTATTTTTTAAAAAATCCTCCTTCTCCTCCTCTGCTCATGGACAGTCCTTGTATCTCCTACAGTGGCAGAATCACCTCCCATGAGCTCCGGGAGGTGCTTACCGGACAAATCACCTGAACGCCTCTGCAGATGGGAAACCATGAAGGACTGTGGGGAGGGGATGCAGGGAGACACAAGTGGGAACTAATAAAACTCTTGTTAGAGGGCCTGCTCAGGATCCGTGGCGTCACTGGGCCTTTCACTTGGAAAGCCAAAGAGTTGTATTCCTAAATGAGTTAAAGACCCATTTACCTCTGTCGTGTTCTATTCATCAAGCCACAAGTTGAGAGTTCCTAACATGAAACTATTTGTTTGCTTACACAACCAGCTGGGCGCAATTTCACGTCTGAGATATCTATCTGAAAGCGCCTCTCATTTATTATCTCTCCTTGTCAGCGAATCCATTTTCCAACTACCCCTCCCCCACTGTGGAGTTTATTTATTTATTTATTTATTTATTTATTTATTTATTTATTTATTTATTTATTTATTTATTTATTTATGGTGGGACTTCTTTGCCTGGGAGGACCTAGGTCTGGAATGCTCCCCAGGGAGCGGCCGCTCCCTGTGCGGTTTCTGCTGCGCCCAGGGCGCGGGGACCAGGGGGCAGCAGAGGCGCGCTGGCAACCACCGCTGACCCCCGCCAGCCAGCGGGCCAGGGTGTGGGGGGGCCTGGCCAGACACTGCAGAGCTGCCTTCTCCCTGGATATCCTCCCTGCTAGCTCTCCCAGAGTAAGTCGCAACCACCTGTGCAAGGAGGAGATGGGGGGAGGCCTGGAAGGGGAGTCCAGGAGCCTCTCTCTGAGATGGGGCCCGAGATACGGATTTGAGAGATGCTTTCACAAAGCCTCACCTAGTCCCATGGGGCCAATTTCTTCTCCGGGTCCGGAGCGCGCGGAGTGAGTAACCAAGATGTAAATAGTTGTGTGATGGGTTGGGGGAGGGGGCAGCGCATTTATTGTGTGTGTGGAGGGGAGAAGGCTGCACGTGGTTTCAATTTTGAAGCACAAAGAAATACATGCAATGCAGAAAATAGGTTTATGAATGTAATTGAGAGGAAAGAAAACAATTAACACGGTGCAAGGTTGCACACTCGATTCTCCACCCCTCGCCTTCTCTTCTATCCCAATTTTGAGAAATGCGGATCATGTGAATAAGAGTAGGTCTAGGCAGTTGGATCCGCTGACAAGAGAACCCCTGATGGAGATCACAGTGATGGGTGGATAATGGTATCTATCCATCTCCTAGTCTGCTATGGCCTTCTCCAACCAAGCTGAAAGCAAGGGATCAGATCCCCAAGTCCAGCGTATAAAATATCCCCAGTTGTAAATATGGAAAGGAGAGGGCTGTCTGTAAGGGAGGGGAGAGGGAGAAAGAGAGATAGCGAGGGATTTCTTTAAGACAGACCCGGCTGGTCTCTGCAAGCTATCCTATTGTGTTGATTTAGAAAGACATTTGCTGTATATAACGTTTAAGGCTGATAATATCATTGCGCAGCCAGATAAATAAAGCGTTGGCCCAACGGTGGGGTCAGCGATCGATCTCTGGGCTCAGAGGAAAAAGGAGAGAGACAGGGTCGTGCACGAGGCTCTGTCTGTGTGCTTGTCAGTCGGCGTGCAGGAGCCCGAGTGTGTGTGAGCGTCAGGGTGTGCGAGAGAGAACCAAGTCTTCAGCTGGCCAAGAGGCTCATTAGCATTCCTAACCCATGGACCTGCGCTGACAACTAACAGAGATATCCCGCTCACCACCAGGCCTCCTCTCCTTTTGTCTTCAGATGTGGAGGAGAAAAAGATTTCTCGGTGGAAGCTGGAGCCTGAACTTCCATGTGGTTGTTGGAGCTTCAGGGTATAAAAAAAGACATTCCAGGATCTTGCCTCTTTCACTCTGCTTTTAAAAACTTCCCTCCTAAAGAAGGAACTTTGCTTTTCTCTCTCAAAGTGTAATATGCTTGTTGAAACTCCAGCTTAAATGAGAAAGAAAATCCTCTGAAAATATTTTGCCATTTCTCCTTGTTGACATGCAGAGAGGTGGATGTTTACATGTTTGGCTCCCGTACACAAGTGAGGCTGGTACTTTTAAAGATTTCTAGAACGTAGCAACCAGGGGTTGTTTGAACGTTTTGTTTCTCTTCTTTCTCCTGCTTGGTTTTGTTTTTGTTGTGATAAAAGTCATTTTATTTTCTATAATAAATGTCCTGCTTATCACTTTATCACTCTACGTTGTTTAAATAAAGTACATCTTTCAAAATGAAATAGGACCTAATTTTGTGTTAACTATCAGAAATAAGTGATTTTAGAGGCCTCTACTATTCTAAAAAGCATTTTAAAATTATACTCATTCGTGCAGTTTTAATCACCTTACACCTATTTGGGGAAAAGTGTCTTTTAACCATATCTCACAGAGCTAAATATGTATCCACTTTGCTCTCCTAGATCCTGTGCCTTGAACTCCATCAAACCAGGCAGATAGTTTTACATCGGAGTGTACAAATTATCCCATGTTGACAGATGTTTGTCACTTAGTAACTTCTTTCCAAGTTTTCCCCCTCCCCTAAGCCTTCTTTCTAGCTTGCTTTGTTGTTTTAAAATATGCATGTCTTTCACTGGAATGCCAGTCACGAGTGCAAACTTTGTGTCCAACCTCCCACATGAAATGATCCTTTTAGAGGGAACTCGATATGTCTCAATCTGCACTTCACTCAAAGCCTCTGGGTCCGGGCCACTCACTCACTGGTCCTGGCTCCAAAATAACTCAGCAGAAACGATTTTCCAACTAAAAATCCCCTCGAATGTCTCCCAGGGAAGAAATATAGCTCCTATAATTAAAGGAGGCAACGGCCAGAGGGGAATGCAGCCGGCAGCCAAAAAAAAAAGTAAGAGTTTTATTTATTTGCTGATTGAACTTGGGTTGTCATGACCAGCAGGTTTATCCACACTGGAAGTGCTGGAGGTTTGTACTATGTGTGCACAAGAGGGAGAAGTGGGGAGGAAAGGAAGGGGAAGGAGAGGATGACATGGAACAGGAAGAATGAAAGAGATGAGGACAACTTTGGGAGAGAGAACATGATCTCTGTGGGACAACGCAGGGAAATTTCCTAGCACTGGATTTGAGTAAAAACTTGTAGCTGAGGAATATGGGGGGGGAGTCAGAGGAGATGAGAGGGTAATTACAGTAAACTCTTAAATGTGGGGTATCATCAGGAAAAGAAAGACTCTAACTGTTTTCCCTGGAAAAGTAATGTGACAGCAGGAAAATTATTAGCTGTGCTGTGTGTGGCAGTTTGAGTGAGTGGGGGATGGAATTATGAAGAGAGGAACCAGAGAGAAGGGAAGAAGTTCCAGGGCCCAAAGCACAAGTGTCATGGAGCCAGAAGCCCTCCACCCTCCTTGGCACAAGTTGCCTGGTAGGTGTGGATGTGAAATCTTCTCTAAAAGACATCATCTTTGCATCTTATTTTAATTAGTTTCATCGATCTGAGCTGATTCTGGCATTAGAACCACTTCTAGGATGATTCAGCTCACAGGATGAAGGACACCTCCAGTCTCCTCGACCACCCCCCAAAAGCTTCAACACAGGAGGACTCAGCCCGGGCAGCTCATTTCTATTAAAAAGGCAAAACTTTAGCACTGATGAAAAACAGATGAATTTTTTCTCCCTCTCTCTGAAACAGTTACTCTCTTTTACTGATGTAAGTGACGTCAGCAGGGCCTGCCCTATCCCCTTGGAGAGAAGGGAGAGAGGAGGAGGGGATGGAAGGAGGGAGCCGGGAGAAAGAGCTGGAGGAAAAAAAGAGCGAGCTGAAAGAAGAGGGGAAAGGGAGGGGGTGGGGAGGAGAGAAAGAGAATGAATATCCTACACTTTTGGGCCAAAATTCCACAGAGTGGGCAAAACAATGCTTTAGAAGCCCATGATTGATAAGACACCTTTCTCTCTTCTCAGCCGATCTCCATATTCTAACATATGGAAAGCTTACAGGCCCCGTGCACTTATAGAAGCCGATAATGCATTAGCTCTCAGCAATATTTACAGCACCACTTTTAATACACACCAGATGGTTCGCGACTGTGCCGCCTCAGCCAGCTCACTCCTCGATTTTACTCGGCGGCACTTTGTTGCAATTACGCTCCATGCTGAGACCAATTTTATTGGTGACCTATTTTTCATATTTGCAGCATTTTACGTTAAAAACCTCCTCTCTGGCCTTTTTGCAAAGGGCAGCGCTCAGGAAGGGAGAGCTTCGGAGGCCGGCGCGGCTGTCTAGGTGGATATTAATATTTATCATGATGTTGCATACCTCGGGTTTAAGTGAGTAAACCGGATAGACATAAGTACTCCGGTCATTATGTTTGTTCACTCACCCCCTGTTTGTCAGACCCCCACGGACTGTCTACACGGCGCGCTCGCCTCAGAGTCAATACATCGGACCATAAATATTGTATTCCATTAATTACCACGCCACTAGCTTATCCTGGGCGCCGGCGTCCTCGAGCGACGCAGGGCAAATGAGGACGCTTCCTGAGCATATTTCTAGGCTGGGAACCCCGCTGAAATTTCCGCGGTGCCTGGGAATTCCTCGAGCCCGAGCGCCTGGCTCAGCCCGGCCGGGCCCGGGGCGGCTGGCGGGGAGGGGGTGCGGCGGGCGGAGGCCCCACGCCGCCAGGAGCCCTCAGTACCTGTTATCTGGCGACGCAGAAGGCCACAGGGAGAATCCCACTTGGCACGCCAGGCAAGGCTTTCAACTTTATCTCCCGCCATGTGAATATCCCCGAGCGCCCGACTGAGGGACTTGGTTTTGCACCGAACAGTATAAATATCCTATTTGCTACAACGCAGGTGTGCTCTTCCTACCCAAACTCTTTTTTTCCCCTCCTCGTTTGTAGTAACTCTTTATACCACTTTCCCCTGGTAAAAAAAAATCACAGATGTTTACTTTATTGATATAACCTATACCACAGGCTGAGAATAACATGCCTCAACTAACAGTCATTTAGCAAATAATAGAGGCGTTCTGGATGCTTTCCAATGTTACACATGTACTTGGTCATAAAATGATACGTGAAAAAATTAACATCTGCTTTCCTAAAATAAAGTGTGCCAAGTAGCTTTTTATGAATGCTTTCCTCATTTTAAAAAGAAATATGGAGAGATAAACTGGCACCCAGATGTATAGCATGTTTATAATGGCTTTAGGATTTAAAGGTAGCTATTCATTGCACAAGCCATTTAAAAACTGACGGTTTAAAAGCTACTTAACCCCAGACATCTTCGCATCCTGAAGAGTCTTCCAAATTTTATTATTTAAAGAGGAATTTACTGTAATTTAATTGCATATCAACGCAGAACTGTGTGCAAGTCGAGGCATGGCAGCCTGAGCTCCACAGAAATTCCAACTCGCCTTTTATTTACCTAATTTCTCAGCAAGGTTCCCAGGCCCTTAAGAAGGCAGAGCTGGAAAGTTGAGTTGGGCTCTTTTTTGTTGTTGTTTAATTCCACTATTAGGAAATGAGGCCTACCTTTGAATTATTTCATTAGGATTTGGCCTTTTGGGGGAAGGGGTGGGAACCATAATCATTAGTGGCTTTTTATTATTTCTACAATAAATGGCTAGATTCTTTGTTGAATAAGCTGCTTGAATGTTTTGCAGATGTTCCACTTAGACCAAATCTGACCCCCTATTTCCTCCCAAATAAGTCGCTTAAACTCTCCCACCAGTGCGTTTACTGGGGAGCACACTCCCCCATCCTGGCAAGTTTATAAGTAGCCAACATATTCTTATGAAGTTTCCCCCTAACTGCACACACAAACACAGACACACACACAAATACAGCTACATACCCACACTCCCACCCACTGAGCCTCTGAGCGTAGCAGAGGGTAAGAGAAGAGAAACAAATATGAGAAACTGGTGAGGCGGAATGGAAAGGAGCAGGGAAGTCAGCCCAGTGGTTACATCCCTGCGCGGAGGCGCGCCCTCCCGGGGCCCCTCGCCCTCCTTTGTGCTTTTGGTTTCAAACATGGGGGGTGGCCCAGGTCCGTTTCCCCCAAAGTGCTGGAAATCTTGATTCGCCAAGTGCTCGGGGCGTCCGTCCTCCCAAAGTGTTTCGAGGCCGTCCCGGGGAGCGGAGGCAAAGCCGGCCTGGCCCCGCAGTCAGCTCGGAGCATCCCTCCCGTGGCCGCGCCCCAGCCGCACGGCCGCGCGTGGGGACCGAGGGGCCTAACAAAGGGCTCCGTGGGGCGCGGGGCGCGGCCACGTGGCGGCCGGGGCTCCGCATCGCGGGCCCGCCGCAGGGAGGGGCGGCCAGCCCAGGGGGCCCGGTGGCTTCTTGACATAAAAAGCACTGGCGGCCTGGGGCTGCTGCGCCGGGCCGCGCTCTGCCGGGATGAGAAGTACTTGTCTGGCTCCGCGTTGGAGAAGCCGCACCTCTCATCTCTCCAGCTCTTACTTGAAAAGCACTTGGAAGAAACTGTGTGCGGGGAGGGCCGCGGGGTGGGCCCGGGCCAGGCGGCGAGGCTGAGGGGGGCCGGCTTGTGGGTGGATGGGGAGGAGGTTGAAGAAACAGCTCCTGTCTGAGTGACAGGACTCCTTTTCAAAGGGCAAACGGGGGGAGAAAAAAGCTCCTAATATGAATAGGAGAATTTTCAAGGTTTCGCAGAGTTACTCACCCTCCCTCCTTTTTAAGACAGATCTTTCTTTTTCTTTTCTATTCTTTTCTTTTTTCTTTTCTTTCCTTCTTTCTTTCTTTTTAGGTAGGAAGTGTGTGTGCAAATGTATCTTGATGTATTTCCGGAGAAAGAATCATCCATTGACTTTAAAAAATCTTCTTGGGTTACTAAAAATTATTGAAACATTTTACCGTAATTTTGTGGACTCACTGACCAGAGTGGATGAGGCAGCAGAGGAGTCACTCTCTTGGGTCCTTAGTTGAAGATGGCATATTTGTCAGGGAAAGAAAGGGAATATCTTACAAAGTTCTCCCTCACCCTAATAACAAAACCTGTGGCATCTTTACTTCTTACTAGAAAAGAGATTGTGTCCTTATCTGAACACCTCTAAGGTGATTATTAGATGCCTCTGTGAGAAGCCAGGTTGGGAGAGGCAATCTCATCACACACACAGATTTTTAAAGCCTGCCTGTATTTATAATTTAACCCTTTTATTATCTCCATTCTCAACCCCAGTTGTTTTTTTGTTTTTTGTTTTTTTTTGTTGTTGAAGGACCATGCCTTATAGAGGAGAAACCCTTCTTTTAAAAAAGATTTAAACCCACAGTACCAGTTGTTTGTTGTTGTTATCATGATTATGATGGTTATTATGTCATCCCCTCCTTTTTGCACTTGATCTGATGAGAGAACTTTGTTAAAGGGTGTGAAATGAAGGACACAAAGACAGTATATCAATGAAAAGAAGAAAGTGGCCCTTTTAATGAGAACTAAAGAAAACCCAAATGTAGATGAAGTGTACCGTAAAAGCTGCTTCAAAGTCCATCTTAATTCCCTTGGGCTCAGTCATCACGAACATGTGATAATTGGGAGTTCTGCATGGAGGTTAGGCGGCCGTGGGGTGGGTGTCACGCAGATGCACCTCCCTGCCCTATAATTCCAAATACATTTTAACCAAGAACTTGGAGATCTTACAGGACCCAGATTTGGCTACTTCACTTTCAAATGCTACCTGCCCATGAAGTAATTTTTTTAATTCCCGAGTGCTCACTAAGGGAGCTTCGCCCTCTGCCCCACCCCACCCCCCAGCAGGCTGCTATATGCTGGGCCATATTCTAGGTTTTGACTATTATTTTGTGATCAACTCTGTTTAATTTTCTATTTATTTTCGGACCTCAGCGTTTCTGGATCACAAATGTCCCCACAAGCAACAGAGCAATAAATCCGAACAAAAATAAGACAGATTTCCTCATCGATGTGTAATAAAGTTAAAGGACATTGTTTTGTCAGACAAGCGCTAAGTAGAAAATAAATCTCAGAGTCTGGGGAAACAAAACGGAGCGCTGCTGGCATGTGTGTAAATTTACTTTTAAAAGCAATAAATCAATGTTAAATTAAACAGCTGGGTACCCTAAGAGAAGTTTCCATGTTTAAGAAGACCTTGATGGGAGAAATGTGCTATTTAACAAGACACCAAAAAAAAAAAAAAAAGTTAAATTTTTTTTGTGATCTAAGGCAAGACTGGCCTGGGAACTTCTCAGAACTTCAGAGAGGAAGAGAGGAAGAAGAGGCACTGGGAATTTCATCTACTTTCCATCCTCAGATCTTTACATATGTTTTCAGGCATAAGGACACAATGAGGTTTCATAGAAATGTTTTAGATGTTCTGTAAATTGTCGGTTAAGCTCTGACATCTTCTCTGTATTGGCTTAGGTTTGTTGAATGAGTTATGATTTTTGTGGGATTTTTTTCTATAAATACTATAACCTGTGGAGATATTTTAATGAACACATTGACCATGTTCTTATCTAATGCTTCTTTTATTCTCAATGTAGCTGTTTTGCACAATAAATAGCATAGTAGAAAAATAAAGAGAACTGTTATTTCATATCTAGGATGCCTGTTTTCATTAAGAAGCAAACCTAAGATTGGAGTAGCATTTAAAACTCAACTGGAATATTTTAATATTCATTTTTGAAGGTGTTTTGTTTGTGTCTTTTTTTTTTTTTTTTTTTTTTTTACAAAACACTTCACCGGGAAAAATTGTATGTGTAGGGTAGGGGCAAGGGACAGAACAATAGAACATCCAAGCTCTGGCTCTGTATTCTAAGAACAATGTGAATCAATGAGTTATTACAAAGGCAATATTCAATAGCAGGAAATTAGGAGGAGTTGAAGGCTTGCATGTATGTACGCTGGATTCCCGGCCCCCTCCCCATCTTAGAATGAAATTCCAGCAAGACTCAACAGAAGTACTTTAGAAAGCAGACATATTATTGAGATGAACCCTCTTAGTCTTTTGAATTCAGATCAACTGGTTCAAAAGAAAAATATGGAATTCTAGCTTATAAAGAAACCAGCAGATTATTCTTTACTTTCTTCATATCACAATCCCAGAAGCTTTGTTTTGTTAGCCCGGTTCCACAGAATATTCATATAATTAGGTAACATCATTCAAACCTAAAAAATGGGAAAAGTGCTGTTTTTCCCCTCAAGCTACAAACTCACAGGGGTATTTGGCAGCATCCTAGCTACCTTTGACTTTTCTTCAGCCGAAGGAAATATCAAAGATCCGGTTGCCTGGAGAAGAATCAAGTTATACTATTTATGTTTAGAAGGCTGCATTCAGTTTCCATGACCATCCGTGGCTTGTTAAGTGAACCTGTGTCTCATGCCACTCAGAGATAGCTCGGATTGCCTGTCAGGAGACGTCTGGGCAGCCTTGTAAACTCGGAATCACTTCTCAAATCCTGCTAGGTTTTCCCAGTGATGTGCTTTCCTCTGCGCCGAAGCCCTGGGAGTCCTGCGAGCCTAAGGTGAGCCTTTCAGGCGCTGCTCTTTGTCCCCATCTGGAGAGGAAGGTGCAGAATTAGTTAGAGACAGGGCTGGTTTGGGGGTGGGGGTGGTGGGAACGGAGAGGCCGCTTGTTCTAATTAAAGACAATAAGCAACTGTGCTAGGAGCTGTCCTTTAGCCTTAGCTTGAGGCAGAAAGGGTCTGTCTCACCTCCGTAGTTAGGTTTGTTTGAGCTGGCTGCTGGGGCGGAGAGCAGAAACCCGCAGGTAGCGCTGAGCTCAGGTGAGCCTGGGCTGGTGGTTAAGTTGCAGCAAGCGCCTCCTGAAGTCCCCCTTTGCCTCCCAATCCCCTGGTCTCTCTGTGCTCTGTGCTCGACTCCAGTGCACTTTGATTCTAACTTTGCTTGCTAGATGGCGCTCGGTGTCTCAGGACCTTCCATTTCAGAATTAAAGCGGCTTTTTAGCACCGTTGTTCTCAACTAGTTGTGGGCATTTGATTAGCACAGTGCTGGTAATGTTATGATTGCCCTTGTTTTTGTCACCTTTGTTCACTTTTTGATGACGGGAGAGTCCAGGTGGGAGCTGCTCGTCTTAATCTGTATAAGAATAAAATTTAGCAAAACTCTGCACCTGAATTTAGGGCACATTTATGGCTCAATTACTCATTCTGATGCATTTCAAAAAGCACTTTAGTAACTTTTCCTCCAGTAATCTGTTTGAGGTTTTCAGGAAGAAGATAAATCAGCAGGTCCAGATGGTTATTTACAATCCTTGAGTTCTACCACCAGAGTCCACCTTTCGATTCCACCACGACTACCCATTCCCACTTCATGATGAATTAAGCTGATCGTAGGGAACTTATTACTTTCATTTATCATTATGGTATATCATTAATTGATTTTAAAACTATTATAATTTGTTTAAAGCCTAACCACTAAAATTCATGTCCACAAAGAGATGTGTTTTAATATTAGTAATAAAAGCCACCACAAAGCTTGTTTCACATGAAGGATGATTTGTGGATTCTAATGTATATTTATTTTAATCACTAGGTGGTTCTCAGATATTCAAAACATTACTTTTTGGAGGAGGGAAACTCTTTTGTGTTGAAGCACAAAGAGATGGATCAATAGTTTTAAGTTTCTGATGGAAAAAAAATTAAGATGAGCCAAAAGGACCTGTATATTGTTTTGTCCAATGAAGATGTCAGTTTCACAGCACCTACTGCTCTCATACCATTGTGTGTCCCTTAAAGAAAAGGTTGCAGGTGAGGAAGGCAAATGAAAAAAAACGACACCCCACCTCTGTATAGACATTTTATAAACACTTTAACAAAAGAGAATTTAACTTGTTACTTGCTTTTAGGATTTAGAGAGCTAATTTGTATAGAAATGTTCCACCTTTGGGAAAATCAATAACACTCAGAGCTGGGTGGTTTGGAAACCTTTTGTCAAACCTTGGCTGCTTTGGTGAAGAACCCTGCAAAGTCTCTCTCTAGGTGTTAGGCTGAAACTAGCAGGCGCTGAAAACCTAAGGCGGAAAATTTACAACTTGATCAGCCCCAGCCACACACCAAAAAACCTGCTACTGGTGCAAACATATGTTCCAGATTAAGTTAAGCAAATGGCTCTCGTTTTCTCAGGGTTGAAAGTTGATCATGAAAATTCAAATTTGAGTGAGTTGTGCTTCCAATGGATCACCGGATCCTCAAACGCTTCTAAATCCCTCCCGACTGTTTACTCAAGAGATTTCGTATATTTTATTACTTTCTTGAGAGCCTAGGTTAGTATCTCCTGCAAATTTAATCCAATCAGGTATTGTTTTCTGGGAACACATATAATTTTAAAAGTTGACTAAATTGAAAACGAGGTATATTCTTGCCCCTAAGTTAAACTCCTAGATAGCTAATGTGTAACTCAAGTTGTTCTAATGCTTTGTCTATTTCCTCACATACATACTAACTTCAAAAAGCAGAAATTAAACTGTCGAGTTTATTTTAAAGTTCCTTTAAAGTTTCGTTCGCCGGAGGAGGAGATGATTTTTTTCACAGCATGAGACAAAATAAAGAAATGTTACCAAAGCCTTAATTATGTCAGGAAAGACTGAAATCATGGTGTTTCTTTTAATGGGGGTAACTGTCTTTTGCAACCTCCCTGTGGTCATCCAGCCATCTCCCAGCTCAATTATTTGAAGACCAGTCTGGCTACCAAGATGTCATGTAAGGAAGTTTAGAATTAACTCCCGACTCTCCCAGATAGCTAGCTCCCTGGGCAGGTTGATGAGGATGGAGCCAGGCATCAGAACCCCCGGATCCCTTCTTATGTAATCTTGGGAGTCAGAACTCGTTCCCCGTTACCTCCCTGCATTCCAATGATCATCCTGCAGATTTTAGCTAATATTGTCATGTTGAAGTTTGGCAGTTACTGTTTACATTTCTCCCTTCCCCAAGGGGTCTCGGCAAATGTTTAAGAGATTATTGATCTCCAAGAGACCAAATAAAGAAGTCTGTTCTTTTATAACGTATGAAATACACACTTTTCTTTAACTAAATACGCAGTGTATATTTGACGTTGACAAATGGGCAAGAGACAAGGAAACTTATTTTAAAAGAATTTGAAGGAGAAAAAAATGGATAGGACAGCAGCAATCCTATAAGAGTAGGGTTGGAATTAAAGGAAAAGCTTAGATAAAAGGGGAGAAATGGCTATCTATGCTGTAAAATGGTTTTAAGTTTCATCGAACACATACAGGTGGTGAGCAAACATCTTTGGAGAATCTCCCTTCAGGGGGACCTAATCAGTATCACTCAATATCTTGATTTATTTATTTTTTTTTAAATAAGCTTCTTGTACTTCTTGTCTCCACATTTTTCTCTGGCGAAGTGGTCCTGAAATATCCACCCAGCTCTGGGAGTTTCTGATTTACTTAGAATAACCCAGAAAAGTCATTCTGAAACTGTGTCAAGAATACACTTTTTTTTAAAGTAAGCAATTCCTGATTAACTAAATAGAGATCTTAGCTACCCCGTCCCTGGGGCATAATGGAAATTCCCATCGAAGGAAAGAGATTCCCAAAAACCCAGATTGAGGGAACAAATGTTAGGCACCCAGGAGTTCAGTGAGTGCTATCTATTCCATCCCAAATCTCCACAATTCCCCTGAGCCAACAAAGGGAAGCCCCATGTCCTTCTCCGCACTTGATTCCCTTTTCTTGCTCCTGAACCCCAGAAGGCGAGAATGAAATATTTCATTTTTCCAAAGATGGAAGCTCAGTTCATGGAAGGAGCTCCCGAAAGATATACCAGCCAAAGACATGCAAACATTATGGAGATATTTCAGTTGCGGGTTCAGATCTTGGGAGGTCAATCCCAGTCTAGAATATTCGAGTCTCCAAGTCACTATTATTCAACAGGTCCCCTTTGCTACTTTGCACACTTCAGCTGCCTAACTTCGCCAACGTGAGTTCTCCCCAATTTTCGTAGGAGGGTCGTGCCGCCAGCATAGATAGTTCCAGACGTGGCCGAGTTTCTCTGGTAGCTCGGACTTGTCTTAGTATTTGGGCAAAATGACTTTTGAGACCACAGGAATGACCACACTATGAGGAAAAATGATCTTTGGGGAGAACTCAGCAGTGACTTTGCACACTAAAAAATGGGGGAAAACTTTGTGTAAGCAGTGTTGTATTAAAAAACAAACTGAATTGTTAACCTGTGAAATATTTAATAAAGTATTTGTATGTCTTAAGGGTTAGAAAAATACAGTATTTATTTTGAAGCTAAATTGCTGCTAAACTGAGGAATTCATGGAAATTTTTCATTGTATTACTATGCAAAATAGAGAATAATTTTGTCCTGAAATGTAATAAAATGTCATCCACGTGATTATACAGAAGCAATGTTGAAATCGGTTTATTCAGGCTGTTTTATAAGGAAAGAAACCCCTTAACTTACGATACCGGAGTTCTCTCCCTTTTTCGCTTTCCTGACCCTCTCTAGTAAAGTTTGGATTAAGTTGGCTTGAAACTATTTTTGCACAATCGATATTTAATAGAAATTTGGGTTTGGCGGTCTCATCTACTCTGAACATAGTATTTTCGTCCTCCAAGTCGGTTCAAGAGAGTAGGAGACCAGAATAGGGTTCCAGTGGGAAGGCAGAGATTTCATTTGAAGCCCAACAAGTGAGGCGAGTTTCAATAAAGCAAAGTGCAATTTGAGATCTTTGAAAACTAGTCTTGTCTTAGGAGTGGTGACTTAAGTGTTGCTAGGGAGACCATGCAATGAAAAAGATACCACACGGAAGTGATCTTCCTTTATCGTACTTTGCTTAACGCCACAGTAAAAAAGAAAGCCAAGCAGGGAGACGTGTCGAAATTTGGAGCTTGCAGTTGAGGTCTGCAAGTAGGAGAAGAGGTTGTGATGGGTTCTGAGCCAGAAGCGCCCCCTTTTTAGTGCTATCAAATAAGTTGCTGTCAGGCTCTTTAGCGCGCCGCGGGCTGGGCGCCCGCTGCACAACCACCTCCCTCGGGGCGGCAATTAACCAGTACCTGGGCGCATCCGACCGACCCACAGCTTCAGCCACCGGCAGAGCCGTGGGACCAAGGGCCAGGTGGGTCTCCTGGAACACAGGTCTCTTGCAACTGAGATCACCAGCCCAGGGAGCGTGTGCTCCTAGTACAAGACCTCTTACAAACAGGAGCCGGTGCAGATCTGGCCAGCTAAGGGATGGTAGTGAAAAGTTGGCCAAAGAAAAGTTGTGGGGGTAAGACTTCTACCACAAAAATGACTGAAAGAGGGGCTGCTTTCATCATAAAGCAGATGCAAATTCGGGGGGCAGGCAAATGATGTGTCAACTCTGGGGCTCTCTAACACTGGCAGAGAGCAAGCGAGACTCTCCACCCACAAACTGTATACTTTTTAAACTCTGTCGCTTTGGGCTCGGATCCTAAGATTTCAAGAGCCATTCTCCTATGGTGAGGGAGTGGTCGGAGAGAGGCAGCTGGCGAGGGCTGGAACTTCGGGGTTCTGGGGGAGGGGAGAGGGAAGGGGGCGCGCTGGGCGCTGTCCATGGTGCTGGGAAGACCGCGGCTTCATTTCGCTTCATTTCGCTGTACCCAAACCGACCTCAGGTGTAAAAAGGGGAAGAGAAACCAACAACTTGTGCTGCTGGGAAGTTTTTTCTCCCCGCGAATGTGGAAAATATGCATGTGGATGTACAATTTAAACAGTACTCTAGGAGAGTTCTGCTCTATTTCTCAGTCTGTACTGCTCAGTCAGACAGCAACATGTACTGGTCATTATAGGATGGTTTCCCCCTTAAAGTGTTCCATATTTCCAAGTAATGTAATCATCAATTCTTGACGTACAAAGTAAAGAGGAAGGTGTAAAGAAAAAGTGACTTGAGACTTCAAACATATCCAAAGGCACTTCGCTATTTCCAGATTTGATAGGATAAAAAAACACAGCATTACTTAGCCTGATAATATGAGTTTATTGAGAACGTATTAAAAAATATAGACCCAATTCCATTTAAATAATTCTCTAAACTCTACGCTGGCCAAATGCTGCAGTTATATTTTTGTAAGCAAGAATAAAAGGAGCAATTTACCTATTGTAGTATGCATGTGTGTGTGTATGTGTGTAAATTTGAAATGGCTAAGATTTCATTCTTAGTTCTAAAATGGTACTCTAACAACTGCATTCTCTTAAAAGAAATGTAATTTTTTAAAAGACAAGTGACTAGAAAGAAAGCAGGATGCAGATAGAAATTATTTCAAAATTAGGATAAAGAGCTAAATAGAAACTTAGCCTACCAAGTAGGTGAATCACACTTTTGTAAGAAAAAATATATATGTTTTTACACACGTGTGTAAATTACATGTTTTTTACAAAAGTATATATACATATGTGTATATATAGATATATTATATATAATGAAATCCTGAGAAAATTTCAGGTAGAATATTAACTACGTTTAGTCAAACCAGAAATGTGAAAAAAAAGGAAAAGAATTTATCTTAATTGTGTTAATCATGAAAATCTTACTTAGCTTTGGCAACTTGAATCCATGCGACAATGAAGAAGGAAAAGGATAAGAATTCAAACAGCTGACACAACAATCAGCAGCAACTGACAGCAACTCATTTGATATTTGATATCAAGCACTAGATCAATATTTGTGAGATCAATGCAATTTTAATGGTTTTCTTTCGAAACTGTATGAAACCCAAATTGTGACACTGTGCTAGGGTTATTTTTAGAGTTGGTTATGCCAGGGGATGATATTAAGTAATTTACTGAGGCAAAGCAAAAGCAAAAAAAAAAAAAAAAAAAAAAAAAACCAAAACCACCCCAACAAACTATCAATATTTCTTCAGTTGATAAATGCTGATTATCATAGTACCCAGAGAAGGTGTGATCATTTACTGGGAAAAAGCCATTTATTTAACTATGGTTAAAAAATCAAAGAAGAAAGTGAGCCTTTGTAAAATTATTTGGAGGCACATGAAGATGAACTGGATCAGAGATACCTTTTTCAGACACAATGGGATTAGGTGGTACTTGAGCAAAAAGAAATGAAAATGATAAAAAGAGAAAACCTAGGCCTTTCAACTGTGGGGTCAATCCCCTCATGTGTGGAATTCAGTGAGAAACAAGATTTTTCTGTGTCCCAGGCAGAGGAGAAAACCGAGAGCCCTATCCGAAACTCATAGCAAGGTTTCCTACAAAGGTCAAATAGAGAAAAGAAAGTAACTAGGTATACATATTGTCTATTATTTTCCTTTTAAGAGATTATACCTTAAAAAATAAAATGCAAATTAATCTAACTCAGAGACACATACGTCCTCAACCTATAAACCTTTAAACATTAATCTAGGAGGGTTTCTACTCTTTATTTTTCAGTCTTTACTGCTCAGTCAGACAGTGGCGTTGACATATTTGCTTACCAACTCCTTTTGTATGATAAAAATGCTAAACTTGTATTTATTTATTTGTTTTTACAGATTCAATTTTGAGGAATTTTCACTGAGAGGAATCCAAGAACTTCAGTCCAAACAGCAATTTCTGGGGAGGTAGATGATGGGGGTGGTACGGAGGGGGTATAACTAGGTGAACATTTCAGTCAGGACAGTAAGGTGAGATGTGGTGGTTAAGGAGTGTTCTTGACAAAATGCTTAAGTTTTTAGACTAAGAAAGAAAGAAAATGTCTTTCATTTGTAATTCAACTTTAATTAAAAACTTGGGAGAAACTGGTTCTTTTTCACTTGAAATAAATAATAGGAATATTTTAGGAAATTTCTGATGTCTGACCAAAGACCTCTCATCCTTCTTCAAGATAGAGAATAAAATACTTCAAAACTATGCAGTTCTTAAAATTTTTTTTCAATGTTTCTTTTTCCTAATGTTTTTCTTGATGACAGTAAATTGTCTGATAAAGAAACTGTTAATATAGCATTACAAACAGATCACTTCAAATTAAAGGCATTGTATTATATGCTTTTAAATGAAATTCATACCAGGTCCTTTTGTAGTAGAATTAAGTCCTGCACCTAGTGTATTCCTTAAGAAACTAGCTAAAGGCATATTTTCCAGGATTTTAATAACTCCATAACAGTCACTCTCTGCATGTGTCTCCGTGCTCTATTGTATTTCAAGTCTGGCATATTGCCTGCAAATTGAAGACACCAACAGTTTAAATCAATTTTTCTTTAATGAAATAAACCCAACCTTCCATGCAAATATACATTACATACAAATGGAGAATTTACAGATGCAAGTGAACTTGAGGCATTTAAAAATATTTATTACAATGCCTTGCAGAATTTGGACTTGAAAAATTTATTTAAAAGAAAGTAAGTTTACAAACAATCCTGGTGACCAACTTATATTGAGTACCTACTATGTTACAGACACTGAGAAGACACACACTTACTGTATACGTTTTCTATTTCTGGTGGAATGGGCATATGTACCCCATGGATGTATATGTATGTGTGTGCACACACATATATGCATATGTACATATTTTCCCATTAGGTGTTTAAAAAAAACCCTGAGTTATTTCAAAGAAGGAAATGAACTTTATGTTCAATTGTTAATTCAGACTTCATTTTGGCTCATCATAACTCGACCAATGATTTTTTTCCCTCATAGCATGAAGGACAGTACTTAGAATTTAAAAGTTTAGTGTTCCAAAGATGCTACTCTTCTTAGGCCACTTTGAAGTCATGCTAGTGAGTCTAAGATCCAGATCTACATGTTAATCTTTAATTTTGCCTTCAAACAGAATTCAGTTACAAAGAGCTTGGAAAGATTTTGAATCTATTCAAGAGAGGAAAACTCTTTAATTTTCTGAGGAGTAAAAACTCCCCAAGAAACTTCATATAGCTTCTTAGATTTTGCTTAGCATACGTGATAAAACATTGATTGTTGCAGTTTGGTGACCCATGAAATTTGGGGGTTAGTTTTCTCTTCAGACCAGAGCATATAATTATGCAAATAAAGAGCTGTCACTGATCTAGTGAAATACTCACAAACACATGCACTCTGAAATTGGACAGAAAAGTGAAAATGGTTGGTGATGTGATGGTGCCACGGTTTGTTTTCCTGCCAAGTTTCTATCCAAGTTTATTATTCAAATTGTAAACTTTAAAAAGAGACATATCTCATTCTTGGGGTGGTGGTTGTCTTTTCATTTCAGATTCTTTGTATTGGTACTGCAGGCTGGCTACAAAGTACAGTTCAACATTATTTTACCTATGACAGTCTCCCACATTACCCGACGTAATAGCCAAGGAAGAAAAAACTGAATGATCTGGAAAGAAAGATGCAGGACCTCTCTAGATTTCTTTCTAGAAATATGTTTCATGCCTGTTTCAAATAGAACTCAATTCCAATAACACAAAGAATATACTGAAAGGTCTTGCACAAATCTCAGGGCAGAGGATGGGGAAAAGTTGCCTGGAAGGCCTCATGGATTAGGTCAAATTTCCATTTTCAAGCTTTTTATATTCAAGGGGAAAATACTGGTCACTGCGTGATATCCACTTAATGGTCAAACTTTCAGGATGGTTTTCTCCTATCTAGCAATTAAAGCCTACTGTATAATATTTGGTGACTTTAACCTTTATGGTTCATTTACAATTACCACTCCTCTAAAACCTTTGTGCTAAGAATTAACAAGAGTTCTTCCATCTAACCATGCTCTTTGGCATCGAGGTCTCCCAATTCCAAAGTTACCATTGCACAGGCTGTTGCATAATTTTAGATGTCATGGAGAGTCCCACTGATGAAATATGAGAAGGCTCATGTCAGACCACTGACTGCTAAACACATCACTACATGAAAGATCAGTGGTGTGAAACTTTAGAAACATCGATCCAAATGAATCAATTAAATCAACATTCATCCCTCCTAAGTGTGAGGTTTAAAACTATCATTGTTGCTTTTTTTTTTTTTTTTACCCTACCTAGATTTCGAGATAAACGCTGGAATGCTTTGATGGCTACTTCTATTCTTGAATCTCCGTTAATCGACTTTGTGCTAGTTCCCTCTTTTCAACATCTTCCACTTGGTGTATATTCTTTACTTTTAGTACAGTGCATGACAGTTGCAATGCTTTAAATCTAAAACTGCCTAACAAAGCTGATGCTTTAGGTAGGGTAGCTTTAAGCTCTGTGAAGTGTTGATTAAAAACTCTTTCCCAGACTCAAACTGATCTGTTTGGAGATTAATAGAATATTAGATAAAAGGAAGACGAACAATTCAAGAGACTCCCACTCAGTCACTCTATACAAGGAAGGAAGGAAAGTATTCAATTTTTGAAAGGGAGTACCTCCTGGAGTCTTTTATTTTATATTATTACAGCCTCTAATAAGTAATCATAAAATAACCACCACTATTATCCTTTTTTTTGCCACCCATATTTCAAAGATGAGAATGTCTCACATTTATTTAAAGACATTTTTCTCTACAGAGTCATGGGGAAAGTTTTTGAGAAATTTTTAGACTTTCGGTAATAGTAATCTTTCTTAAATAAATCAGGATTACAGACACCAAAAGGAACCTGTCGATTTGTAGTTACAAACCATGATTATAGCAGGAGATACACATGTGTTTGGATTGGAACTCCAGATAATCCAGAGAAACATGAAAAAAATCTAACGTATTAGCACTGATAATATAGTTCCCATATTTTGTCACCCACACTCTCTCAAAGGAGTTATGGGTTTTAAAGAAGGAAAAGCTGTAAAATAAATGTAAACAAGATATTTTCAGATTAGATTTAACACCAAGGACCTATCCAGGGATGTGGGAGCAATTTAATCTCACCAGACTCCTTTTGGAAAACACGTTTCTTTACGACATATTAAAGTGTATTTTATAAAACAGTAGTTTAACAACGGGTCCAAATTTCCTGTAGCTAAGCAGATATTTTAGATATTAAAAACAAATGTCTTAAAAAATGTTAGCTTTGTGAAAGGTCCAAGGCAAATAGTGACTCAACTGAAGGCAGGATATTACCTTACAGCAACAACAACAGTAATTACAAGCAGCTATAAGATTTAGAATATCGATGAAGCCTGTCCCATCATTCTTTTCACGTTTCTGCTTTTATTAACCTCCATTCATGAATAAATGAACTTCTGAGCAAGAATAATACGCCACTGCTCGTTGGGAAAACTGTTTTTATTTTAAAATGATAAACAGAAATATATAATATATAGGAAACTCCTGTGCTTTACTTTTTTGGGTATAAACAATAATGCAATCCAGGTCGAAGCACAAAGCAGAAAGTTGAGAAAAGAACAATTGTTACAAGTAGATTTCCCCCCTTCAACCATCCACGAAAACTTTTCCCGGCTGCATGGTTAGGTACCTTCAGAAAGCCTCACAGCTATTAACTGGCTTTTAAATTTTAACAGGACTATTTTGAATCTTAGATTTATCAACAACTCCTTGCTTCCCATTCCACTTGCTCTAAGAACTGAGTATATAATTTTTTTTAAAAAAAGCTCACATCCTAACTTGAAACCTCTACTTTGCGAAAAACCTGTCTAAAGAAACCAAAATGGGGAGGAGATGGTCAGAGCAGAAAGATCGCAAACACTTGACTCCTCCAAGTAGGAGGCCACTACCAACTGATGGTTGTTACTCCGGGAAAATTGAGGTGAATGATATTATTAAATTTATACCAACAGACTCGTAAGCAACAGGTTAAAAAAATCCTACAGTACGAGGAATCTTATCAGTTCTCAGCTGGAGGTCTGGGATGGCTTGCCAGGCTCTCTCCGGGTTGCTACAGCTCAGATCCACAAGTAGAAATTACATTTACACAACTTAAGTTTGCAAATAGCTCTTTATAGATAGTTAAACAAGGCCTAACAACCCAAAGTTTTAAAGTATTAAAGGCAATTAAACAGTGATTTACTGTAGTTACAAGTGAAGATTTTTAGAGATGTGAGAAAATTGAAGGAATAGGAGTGATTTGTTTTATAAGCTGAGCGTATTTACTTTGCTCTAATTCAGCTGCAGAAGCTTCACGAATTTAGCATTACAGAAGTGCTGATTAAAAAAAATGCAATAGAATCAGTTTCCTGTGAACATTTCATATACTGAAAACATACGATTTATAACACTTTGAAATATATATTCAATCCACATCAATTCTCAAATCCTCTCAATGGAAAGTACCATTACTTTACACAGTTAAACCATCACTTCTAAAATACAAAAAACTGTAGACCACTGTGCTTGACATTATACATTTTAAGCCATCCAGGAGCTGGATAAAATGACATTTTGATTTTTCCTCCTGTGTTGTTTCTGCTAAAATAACATAAAAAAATATGCATATACGACCACTGACAAAAGATCACTTTAATTTGCCATCATTAAAACTATAAGAACTAATTAATGTACTACTATACCTAACACAGATATTATCCATTTTAAAACTTGCTGAAATCAGTTCATAATATAAAAACACTTTATCCATGAGGTGGTTATTTTAAGTTATTTTTCTGAGGATTCAGTTCTAAGTCATTTTGGGTACATTTTATCATGTCCTCAAATAAGGCAGGCATATTGTTGCATACACTTTAAAAAAGAATGAAAAAATCAGATCTTCATTTATTAGAAACAGAATCTTCACTAGGTAATTAAATTCTTCAAGTAATTAAAAATTGATAATGTTAAGATTTAATATTTGAATTTAAAAGTCAGCAAAATCTTAACTTATTTTACCTCATATTTCACAGTGTTGGCCAGATCTCAGCTGAATTAAAATACTTAATTGTTGAAACTGTAGGGCAAAACCCTACAGAGAAAGTGGACTACTGAAAATTATTACACTGGATTGAGAGGAGAAAATCTTTCACATCAGGTCTTTCTCTTTCTGCTGCAACAGAAAACTAAAAGATTCATTTTAGCCCCAGTTAGTCTTTCAGAAGGAAAAGGCTTAAGGGTACACAGGTTCATTTTCCTGAAGACAATAAAAAATTCCATCCCTAAAAAGGTCTAACTCCACGAAAGCTCAGAATAGATCATTCTAGTCAGGATTAACCACAACAAACTTTCTCCACATTAAGATTTAAAAAGCAAAACTTAAGTATGCCATCTAAATTACAATGCCACTCAATACACATTATATATTTAAAAACTAAAATCAATTCTAATGATAAAGTTGGAAATTCCATTGAAAATAGGACCTTTCACATATACACTTACAAGGTTTGCTCATTATTGTGTTTTAAACAATCTCTTCTGAAATTAGAGGTGTGTAAAATCTCATATTCAACTGGCAAGGATTTTCAGCAGTAATGCGGCTTCGGTACTTTATAGATTTTTACGCAAACTTTTTCTTCTGGTCTCGAAATGAAAATAGATCGTTAGGGAGAGAACAATTTGCACTCCCAAAACTACATAGTACATCATGGCATTCATGTTCTGTATTTAAATTTGGCTTTTGGAGGGGTGGGGGGCTTCCTTAAAAAAGGAGGGGGGCATAAGACGCCCTCAGGGAAAAGTTTACTTAAAATGGAAGTCTGGAGTCTAGGATAAAAATTTGCTTCTGTTCGGAGACAAAAAAATGGACATGATGGAGGGACGGAGGACGGCGGGGTCGGGGAGCGGCGGCCGCGCGGCAGCGGGCGGTAGGACCGCGCAGACGCCGCTCGGCCGCGCCGGCTGGGTCGGGGCACTCCGAGGCGCGCGGGCCGCGCGGGGCAGGGCGCTGTCGGCCTCCCTCTGCGCGCGGACGGGCGGCGGAGGCCGCGCTCGGCCCGCAGCAAGCACGGCCAGTGCACCCATATTGCTTTGACAGTTGCACTCATCTAGAAATAATGCAAAACGCTATTTAGATGTATATATCACGACCCTGTGCTCTGGGAAGAAAACAATCTAATGAAGGGCTGGGAGGCTGCTCGCCGGCAGCAGGCGGCAGGAGACGGGCGGGGGCGGCCCCTCCCCGGCGCCCGCTCTCGCCTCCTACGGCTCCTCGGGCTTCAGTCGGTGCGAGCGCCGCGTCCCGGCCGGCCGCAGGGAGCTGCTCTTGGCCTCCGAGGCTTCGGTGAAGAATTTGAAAATAGACTGGAAGCTCTTCCAGGACGTTAGCTCGTGACGGTCGGTGCCTGCAGAAGACACAGAGTCCGTTACCAGGGGGCCCCGCGGTGCCGGCGCGGCGACTGCCAGGCCGGGCCGAGGCCCAGGCCGCCGTCCTCCGCCCCGCGCCCCGCCCCGAGCCCCAGCCCCCGCGCGGGCCGCCCGGCCCCTCCCGACCGCACCTGTACCTGCGCGCTCGCTCGGCCCCGGGATCGGAGGGAGGCTGGCGTCCGCCACCCCCGCGTCTCCGCGGGCGGCGCCCGGGGGCGATCGGGGCCCGAGACCCATTCCGCCCCGACGGGAGGACGCGGCCCAGACCTCCCCCGCGGGTCGCGCGAGGCGCAGCCGGGCGGCCCCGGGGCCTCAGCCCCTCCGGGCCAATGGAGGCGCGCGGCGGGAAGGGCCCCGCCCTCTCCCGCCCCGAAACCACCCACTGGCCCAGGCTCGGCGCGCGCGCGCGGAATCCGGTCCCGCACCCACCCCGGAGCACCCACGTTTCTTTTGCTTCCCAGGAGAAAAAACAGATCGGAGTTTTCTTGCCTCTCTCGGAAGCTGTGCTGTGAGACATGATTGTCTCAGCGAGGTCACTGCGACCAACTTATACGGGAAGCTTAATGAAGGACCCGATTCAAAAGAGACTATGCCTGGAAGTGTCCTAGCAGGCTACATTTTTACAGATTTTAGGGGACAATTTTAGAAAGGCTAAAAACAAATGATTCAAAGCAGTGACTACTAAAGAGCATCTAGGCCTCCTATTTTGCCAGGAGGAATTCAACTTAGAAAATGTAGGTTTAGTTGTCAATTTACAGGGTTATTTTATTTTACAGCTTCTTTCTGTGGTTTCAATTTAATACTAATGTAAAATATTTTTCAAATCAAATCTACCTTCAGTTTAACATAGGCAAAAAAGAACAGTGAGGTAGACATAAGAACAGATGAGGACATTAATCCGTTTTTGACTCCCTGTGATAGCTTATATCATTTTACCGGTAGCTTTATAACTGAACAAGTTTTTAATTAAAAAATAAAAATAATACGAAGACTATCCCATAGAAATAATGAGTGAATAGCTTTGAAACAGTTGAAATCTCTCCCTAGATCACTCAATTATGCAGGGGGATACTGCCTAGAAGTCTTAGGATTCGGGGCCTCTGTCTGATACTTTAACATTGTTAATGATAATTCTTTAGTCTGTAATAGTAGGTCATTGCTATGGTTACTCTACAATGGTGCAACACTTTGCTTTCCCCTTCAGCTATTCGCGGAGACCTGGTAACCACATTTGTTGCCTAGCAACAGTTTTGTGACAGTATCACAATCTGGGAGTTACAACAATAAGGATGCTATGGCTGCAGTCGGCCAGAGAGCAGAAAGCTACAGTCTGTGCATGTGACTTAGCTGTGGGAGCCGGCCCTACTAGGAACCCCTCTCTTTACAAGTGTCCTCACAAGGATGCCCTCTATGCTCTTCTCTGCAGATTGGCCTTATGAACCTGCATTTGGAACTAAGATCCAGTACTGAAGTCAAATCCTTGAGAAATATCCCCCAACACTACTGTATTGAGACTACAAAATGAGATCATTTCTCTATTTGCTTACTCATTTCGGGCAAAATTCAATGTTATTCAGTGGGGGAGAGAAAGGAGTATAGGTTTATCCTGGCAAATCCTAAAGTGCCTGACTGGATTTTGACAAGTCTTAATAGAATTCTTGGGGAAAAAAGTCATATATATCCCTGCCTGCACCAATAGGTGTGTAAATTTTCAAGTTCTTTAAAATGTATGTAACGTCTAGATATTTATTATTATAATTTTCACTGATTTTTTTTCAGATGTCAATTGTAAAGAATTCTTTTGAATTTAGAGACATTTTATTCTCCAAATCCAAGTAAGCAGTTCTAGATATGCTCAGACATACCTTCTTTAAATAGTATTTTGTGGGTATATCTAGAAGGGGGTCAAATTTCTCGAGAGGTCTATGAAATGCCTGTCCCTATTTCTATTGTGCTTGCAATCCTAGTTTCATTTCAATAATAACTACTAATTGCATTTATAATGATAAAATATTTAAAAATCAATTGTATTTCTTCTTTTTGAAAGACTATTCTCAGATGCATAATACATGGAAACACCGATCCCCTAACACAATAAGAAAAAAAAAAGGTGTTAATTGTCTCTTTTCCCTCTCATTTCCCATGCTTCCAGGCTCATTTGGCATTTCCTCCATAGTGATCACACTTATACTTACTAGGGTTACCAGGGCTATGATCAGTTTGTAAGCTTTCTCCGAGATCTCTTCTCATAATCCCTCCCACCCCTTGAAAACCAATTCAATCTATGAATCTAGAGGGACCTAAGGAGTCAATGGTCTGAAGCAATTTTAACTCCTTTATTTTTTCTTTCCTGGTGACAGTCTTTCTAAAGGATGAACAAATTTCCCTGATGATAAAATCACTGCAAAGCGTTTTTAGTTTTAGCTTATGAGGACTCTCTGGTTGATTAGTCCGGGGCTGAAAAGACCACAGTCCCTGAGATAACCAAGTACCTGCACTGGCTCTCAACAGTTAGCCTTGCAATTTTTTTTTTTTTTAAAGATTTTATTTATTTATTTTTTTCCCCAAAGCCCCAGTAGATAGTTGTATGTCATAGTTGCACATCCTTCTAGTTGCTGTATGTGATGTGGCCTCAGCATGGCCGGAGAAGCGGTGCGTCGGTGCGCGCCCGGGATCCAAACCTGGGCCGCCAGCAGTGGAGCGCACGCACTTAACCACTAAGCCACGGGGCCGGCCCCTTAGCCTTGCAATTTAAGAGTATAAATCATGAGAATGTGTGTTCTGTCAGAGGAAGGGAATTTGCTAGGAGTCAAAGTAATAAGCAAGGTGGATTAGAAGCTGAATTACAGAGAATGGAGTGTGTGTGTGTGTGTGGGGGGGGGCGGTGGGGAGAACTCTCCCGAAACTAAGGAGTGGTAACATGAATATTTTATACAAAAATGGTTTTCTAAATTTTTGAAAGTAGGTTTTTAATAATTTTAAAATAGCATTTGGAACTTAGGTAATTGCATGTCCATCTGGGGCTACATATACACATTTCAAGAATGTGTTTGGAGACTGTTTTCAAAAATTGAGGGACAAAGTTCAACAAAAATATTTACAAATTAATACGAATATCTACCCATAGCAATGTTCAGAGAATGGAAACTTTTGAGAGCAGCTTTCTAGTACCTAAAAAAGACACCACTTTAGGGGAAATTATTCCATCAGGACAGAAACACTAGGCCATTATATTATCTATACATAAAAGGATATAAAAGGGGAAAGTTTAGGCCAACCAAAAAGGCAGCCATTTATTAATAAGCTGCAATATGTGTGGGTAACATGGAAACTAGTCCATTTAGTACTAACCATGCTATTTGAAGGAGATAAACATGGTTTTATAGTCGAGGCCTGGTCTTTTCTCTACCACAACTTTACCCTTATCAAAAGCTCCTCTTTTTAGGGACTGTGAACTTCTCCCCATTTTTCAAACCCCCATTGTCCTGATCTAGGTTCCCAAAATATAGGGAAGAAAGAATTTTCCCATATTAAGGATATGCCATGTTCTCAGGGAATGATTTTTGTACCCTTTTGGATTGGCAGGCTTTTGCCTACTGGATAATTCACCTTTGGTGTGAATTCAGTTTCCTAATGCACAAAATCAATTCAATATCAAAATACAATGTATAGGATTTCAGTGCTTCATTATAAAAAATGCTTTGCTCAGTCTCACTCAGTCGTTCTTAATGGGCATGGTAGTGGCTTCTGGGGCATTTTGGAAATTTGTTGGGATATTTTTGGTGGTCAAGATGATCGGAAGGAGCTATTAGATTCAGTGCGAGAAGGCCAGGGATGGTGGACATTCTGCAATTTGCAGGGCAGTATAGCATGATGAAGAATTGTCCTTCATCCCACATGGTTTTCAAATGTTCTACCAGCTATTCATGTAATTGAGAAACCAGTTTATAATTATATGGGCTTAGAATTTTCTCAAAGTACTTTTGGCATGATTTTAATATACACGGAATTTTCCAGGAATCCAACTGCCATGTAAACTGCAGGACTGTGTACTTTATACTTTATGTTGTTCAGAATATTACCAAGAGTGGTTTACCACATGAGAAAATCTCATCACTGATGGCATCACTATCCACGGTACCTGAGTTGCCCGTAAGCACACATGCATCAGCCTGCATTTGTAGCTGTCCACTTCATGGTGATTCTATGCACAGGACCAAGTATCTGACTATTAGGTCTTCTCATGTAGACTTTCCCCGAGCACTTTAGATATTGATATGCATATTATTTTTATTATGAGTTACTTTTCCTTTATTCCTTCTATATGTTAACTAGGGCATTATAATAATTTAGCAATCTTGTAAGTAGGTGGATTATATTATCTCTAGAATTTATTTCAGGATAGTAAAAGCACTGCATACTATTTGTGGTAATAGGAGGTATTTAGGTGATCAAGGGTCAGCTTAAAAATGCATAGTTAATTCTTTTTTTATTACATTAGAGATTAATTTTCCCTATAACCTGAACCCTACTCTAGCCATCTCTTTTATCCTTATTCAGAGTAGAAAATGCTTTTTATTTCTCTTACTGTTCCTTCCACAAATACTGTTTGTCAATGATGTTGTTCATTGTGAAATAACCAAAAGGCAGGGGACAGGGGATCTTCCAATTAAAATACTACACCGAATATTTATCCTTTCCTATCACTTGTTTTAAAAAATGAACTGTAGCAAATTTCAAAGCAGTAAAGAGAGCACAAATGGTCAAAAGGATTAGAAACTTTAAGTATAAAGGATGAGCCTATAAATCATATAAGAAAGATCAAATTGCTAAAATGTGTCATTTGTTTTCCCAAAAGACTATATATTTAAGAAAAAGTGTATTGTAATGGAACTGAAAGAGAAGGAAGCTACATTTATGTAATAACATTTAGAAATTAAACAAAAAATGGTTGGAAATGGCATTGAGAGTGGAACGCTCAAAGAATAGGATAAGAGAAGAAAACACTGCTGTATCTTCTGTCTTGTCTAGTTCTCTTGCGTCTTCCTGTGATGACTTCCGTACAAGTATTTCTTACAAGTCTGCCTTGTCCACAGTCCTCCTCACTTGATCTTAGTGCTTAGATTTTTTTTTTTTTGGGCAGAAACTATGCCAAAATATGCTACTGAGTTAGCAGCCAAAATCCTGATGTTTCCTTTGGCAGATGTAGACTGCTCTGAAGCTGTATCTCATTTTATGCAGTAGATGTCTTAAAAAGTTATATGTAAATATAATTTCTGTAAACAGAATACTTTTAAAGGAAGAAGTGGGTTATTTACTTCTTCAATAAATCTTTTAATAAAGTGGAGAATTCTCTGGGAAAGCAAATAATCATTCTTCAAATGATATTACACACATACATACACACACACATATACACACATCAGATTTGCCAGAGATGAGGTGTACTAGTAGAATATGATGGACAGTCTGAGTAAGTTCTCACCAAAGATATAATTGAGAAGAATTTCTTGGTCAGCCATTCACTATTCTAACTATTGCTAGTTACCTTATTTTACACGGTCCTAGACCAAAAGGTCATGAATAATTTTGAAAATCTATGCAAAATTTTAATTTTAGGGTCTGATTTAGAATAGGGAATATAACTGTTCACAAAGTCACCTTTGAATAGGAAAAGGCATTTCTCTAATCTTTGTTTTGGGGGAAAAACTAGCATGTGCCCCTACCCTGTCACTGACACCCACCCCCTGCAATAAAAGAATTCATTTTTAAAGGAAAAGGTAATGAATAAATTTTATAAGTTTCCTATGATAAAGGGGGAAAGAAAAAAAAAACCTAGAAAGATATGAAACATTAATATTAACATGATAACATGTCTATGATGCTTTCGAAATGACAAGGCTTGATTTTAAAAATTGATCTTTAACAAGAAAAAGAAATATGGGCAATGAGGAAGTAATGAAGACCCTGTCAATAAGCTATGTTGATAATAACAGGTAAGGGAATTCTTGAGAAAATCTAATATATAAAAATCAGGAGGTCTGTAATATGCATTATTGAGTCCCAGGGGGATTAACTAATGAACTTGTGAGCTCACCAGCAGTTATTTTTAGAAAGTTATAAAGAATTAGAGAAATATCAGAGCACTGAAAAATAATGTGCTTTCTAAAAAAGAAATAAAATATAACTACTAAAATTCATTTTAAAATGTATTCTAGAGCTTCTAAGGACTGTATCATTTAAAAGAAAAATACAAACTTAGCAATATTTGGACAGAGAAGGACTCCTAAGAGAGACTCTCTAAGTTAGAAGGCACAAGTGTGAGACTCAGCCACACTGAGGGGCAGCAAATGGAGTCACGTGGGAGTGCTCGTTGAGACCGTGTAAGGTAAACGCCAAGTGCAGCTCAGTGAACGTGTTGCATTGCCTTGTTAAATTACTTGTATAAGATAGAGGCAAGTCTCTTTTCTTTGCTAACACTGTTGCAACCCTGTTAAAGCTGAGATTTGTGTTGAGACCCTAAAGGCAAGTCATCATGCTTGACCAGAGATAAGAGACAGGCTGAAACAAAGACTTAAAATCAGTGGTAGAAATTTGTGGGTAATTTGCAGCTTCTGGAGCAGCCTGTCCTTCCCTCCAGCTTTTTTCCTCTCTCTCTCATCTACGGAAGGGGAGATGGGGGCCGGGCGGGTACGGCATGAGACAGCTTAAGATCCAGGGAGACAACTCTAGGAAGTCAACTTATCCTTAGGCAGAGTAGACGGCCTGCGGTAGCTGTGGGTCTCTCACATTGGACCTAGCGGACTTCTCTAATCAACCTTCTCCTAACCAACAAACAATGGGCGCATTTTTATTGCTTGAATTGCCTATCAAACACAGACAACTGGTGTAGAAGCGCTTTCTTTGGTTTGAATTCTTGTCTCACATGCTACTCTTACTGTTGCCATAAGGCCTGGCCTCCAGGGATATTGTTTCCCTTTAAAATTTGAGCCCAGGTATGGGCAAAAGCTCCCTTTTTCCAATTTCCCGTTGTCATTTTCAAAAGTAACTTTATCAAAGGATTGCAAGAGCACAGAGCACTAAAGAAGCGAATGCAAAGAATCATAAAATAGTTATTTCCATAATACAGGTTTCTGATCCTATTATTCCCAACACTCAGCAGAGAGCTTTACGGGGCCCCTATTCTAAAACAACACTGTCTGAGAGGGCTAGTACAACTTTACAGATATCTTGTCAGGCTTCCCTTTCTCCCAGCTTCTCTGTTTCTAGCTAGGTGCCTAAGGCTTAGGGCTGCCAGTTTGACTGTGTGTGTGTGTGTAAGAGGGGAGGGAGGGAGAGAGAGATTGAAAAAGACTGAGGGAGGGAGGAGTGAGATAGAGAATGAATTAAAGTACTTTCCTTATTTCAAAACCAAAGCAAACCAAACCAAACCATTTACTAGTTCAAATATCTGAATCATCTGTGGTCCTACTCTCTCAATTGTGGATTCTACTCTAAAGGATATAATTTGTGGGCAGATAGTTTTTCCAGAGGTCCTATGATTGATTAATTTATACATTCATACGAGTATTTATTGTCTGCCAGGCCCTATTTCTCGGGGCTGGGGACGCAGTGGTGAGCAAGGTATATAAAAACTCCGTCCCTATAGCATACATGCTAGTGAGGATGACAGGCAATCAACAGGTAAACCAATGAACGTGATAATTACAGAGTCAGAAGCACTATAAAGAAAACACAAGTAAAGAGAATGAGGAGGAGGAGGAGGTGGGGCGAGGAGAAGTAGTCATTGATCTAGACTGGGTGGAGAAGACGTCCGACAGACCTGAAAGGCAACAAGGAACCAGATGAAGGTCTGGGGGCAGAGTGCTGCAGGCGGAGTTCTGGGAGAACAAGAGCAGGGGCTCTGAGGAGGAAGGAGCTCGTTACCCTAGAGGAACTGAGAAGCTGGAGAGACTGCAGCGTGGTGGCTGAGGGGGAAAGTGGCAGAAGATGATTCAGAGAGGTGGGCAGCCTCCAAGTCAGGTGAGGTCTCACAGGCTACAGTGAAAGGTTTGAATTTTATTCCAAGTGCAATGGAAGAGCTGTTTGCAGAGTTTCAAGCAGAGGAGAAATACAATCTGACTTGCATTTTAAGATTGGTCTGTGGTGAATAGTGAATGGATTATGGGGAGTTAAAATGATGGATTTAACCCTTCCTGATGGCATTTACCAACTCCTCCCACCTCTAGAGCATTCTCTCGGGTTCATTCTCCTACACACTTCAGAATATAAAATCCACTTACTGCTAGTTCACACAAATAAATGATATAGTAATAGTAATATGCAGTAAGAGTTGAAAGAGAGCCTAATAAAATATTTCAACATAGTGAATAAAAAAATGGAGTTTAACTAGAAAGAGCATTTTCCTAACAATTCTGCTCTTGTTATATATGCTGTTACCTCTGGTTTGTCAGCCCTTAGAAGGACCGTTGTGTGTGGTGGGAAGGTATTGGGAAGGGGAATATGCTGTCATAGCATTCCATTTCTGCAAGCAGTCTAGAGGTAACTGGTGGGCTTACTCTCCAGGCAGGCTTTTCCACTGAGTTCTTCATCTCTATGAATGAACACAACATTGTCTCAGCTACTCCAGCTCAAAGCCTCTCAGTCATCTTTGATTTTTTCCTCCCTTGTTTGCTGCCTCCTGATCCAGTTACCAAATCCTGACAATACACCTCAGCAAAGTTTTTCCAATCTTTCTTCCTTTCTGTTACCCCTGTTATCACTCTAGATTTAATGATCTATCATTTAAAATCCAGAAACTTCCTCCTAATTCATTTCATTGCCTTCAATCTCTCCTCCTCTGTTTTGTACCCTGCTACCAGAAGAAAAATTCTCAAGTATCATTTGTGTTATATACCCCTTTCTCTGCTCAAAAATATCCAATGGCTTCCCCTAATCTATCAAATTAAATAGAAATTACTTAATTTGTTTAAAGCCCTCCATTCTCCTGCTCTAGCCTTCTTTTCTCGGTTTATCCCTCAACTCTTCTTCTATAAGTATCCCCTATCCTCCCAGGCCCAGCTCAATTGACATTTCTTAAACTTTTTCAAAATCTCAAGGACTGGGCATCTGTGATTCTGAAGTCCAGCCAGAGAATAGATTACTACTGCAAATTTTTTGAAGGCAGGAGTCAAACTCATCTTCAAAAAAGATTGATAAATTTACCTTATGTTGAAGTATATGCTAGCTTTTAGATTTAAGAAATAAATTCCTCTAAAATTATGATACTCTACAACTAAAGCTGAAGAAGGCAGAGTGTTTTTCTTGCCCTTTCTATCAAACTAATGAGGTAGACTCAGGTGATCTACAGTCCATTACCAACTAGTTGATAAGCACTGACAAATACTCAAAGTATCTTCCAGATCTCTTTAGCTAAAATGCTGTGCTTATCTAATAAATACAATTTAGTAGCATCAAAAGAGGTTTAGTAAAGTGTCAGAACTGAGAAGTCTCAGAGAATCCAACTTGAACTGTTCAAGAACTTGTATTCCCAAGATAGAGTTGGTTTGGTCCAAATTTAGATGTAGACAGAAATATATCAAATATAAAATAGTAAAGACGTGAAAAGGACCCTAGATAAAATTTTGTCTAACACTTTCATATTACAGGTGAGAAATCTGAAGTTCAGAGAGGTTGTGATAGGCCAAAGTTACATGGACATTTTGCTGTAATACAGTCAATATTCACAAATTGGCTAAGCACTGAAATAGAAAAAATTTTCAGAAGATGTATGTCTAATTGCTTTAAGATCCAGTTCAATATTTACTTCCTCTAATAAGTCTTCTTTGATGAGCCTTCCCCATACCAACTACTCCTTTCTTCATGTTTCAGTATTTTGTATAGAGTGTACACTATATTATCATATACTTGCCTTGCTTAACTAGTCATTTTGTGTGCGAAAAATACCTTGCTTTATCTCCAAATCCTTTGAGGGTAATGCTTAAAAACTTTTTATTCAGGAAATCAGACTTTTGCTTTGCAGCCAATAGGAGGAGGAAGGCAGTGGAGAAAGGAGGTGGTAAAGTAGCCATTACATATTATCCCTGTCCCTTAATGATTTGGCATTTTACTAAAGCGTATAGGCCACTTTGGGAGAACTGACATTACAATACTGAGTCTTCAAATCAATAAACATGATATATTTTGCCATTTATTTAGGTCATCTTTAATGCTTCTTAATGAAGTTTTATCATTTTCTCCATAGAGGATATGTACTTCCTTTTTTAGATTCATTCATTCATTCATTCATTTACTTATTATAATTACACTTATTTTAAGATATTGTAGATTCATATGAATTGTAAGAAATAACACAGATTAATCCTGTATCCTTTTTATAATTTTCCTGAACAGTAACACCTTGTAAAACCACAGTACCATATGACAACCAGGATATTGACAATGCTACAGTTAAGATAACAGAACATTTCCATCACCACAAAGATTACTATGTTGCCCTTTTATAGTGACACCCACTTCCCTTCCAACCCCTCCTTAACCCTGGCAACCACTAATCTGTTCCCCATTTCTATAATTTTGTCATTTCAATAATGTTATATAAATGGAATAATGCAGTATGTAACCTTTTGGAATTGGCTTTTTTCATTCAGCTTAATTTTCTGGAGATTTATTCAGATTGTTGTGTGTGTCAAAGGTTTGTTCCTTTTTATTGCTGAGTAGTATTCCATAGTATGGAGGTACCACAGTTGTTTAACCTTTCCCTTGTTGAGGGACATCTGGGTTGTTCCACTTTTTTGGCTATTATGAATAAAGCTGCTACACACACTCATGCATGAATTTTTGTGTGAAATAATCTTCATTTTTCTGGGGTAAATGCCCAAGACTGCAATTGCTGGGCTGTATATTAGCTGCATGTTTAGTTTGTCAAGAAACTGCCACACTGTTTCCCAGCGTCATTGCACCATTTTACATTCCTTTCAGTAACGTGTGAGTGATCTAGTTTCTCTGTATCTTTGCCAATAATGTAGTTATCAGGTAGACTGATTTTCCCACTGTATTCTTCTTTTTCAAAATTGTTTTAGGTATTCTAGTTCGTTTGCCTTTCCATATAAATTTTATAATAATCTTGTCTTTATCTACTGTATAGTAAAGGATTGACCTTACCCAAAAAGGTATGAGTTTGACCTCTGGAGGATCTGGAGACTAAAGTTAGCCATGCAGGTGGTCAACCATGTCAATGTAACTGAGTCCCAATAAAAACTCTGGACACCAAGGCTTGGGTGAGCTTCCCTGGTTTGTAATACTCCATGTGTATTTTCACATATTGTTGCTGGAGAAGACAGCACTATCCATGACTTGATTGGAAGAGGAAAACTAGAAACCCATACTTGGAACTTTCCTGGACTCTGCCCTATGGGCCTCTTCCTTGGCTGATTTTAATCCGTCCTTTTTTTGCTGTACTAGACGGTAACCGTGAATATAACTGATTTCAGTGAGTCCTTCTGCCAAGTGATCAAACTCAAAGGTGTCTTAGGGACACCCATTTGCAGTTGGTATCAGAAGTGAGGGTGGTCTTGGGGATTCTAGAAGTCTATATCTATAAAAAATCTTGCTGGGATTTTGACAGGAATTATGCTAAACTTGTATTATCAATTTGGAGAGAGCTGACATCATTACTATGTTGAGTGACTGAATCTATGAAAATGATATGTCTCCTAGCTTTATATTTTTAGTACTGCCTATTTGTTGATGCTTTACTATGCTCGTTGTTGGTATATGGAAATGCAACTGATTTTTGTATAATGATTTTGTATCCAGCAACCTTGCTAAATTATCCTTATCATCCTAAAAATTTATCTATAGATTTTGAATTTTCTAGATAAACAATCATATGTGAATAATTTCAGTTTTGTTTTTCCTTTTCTAATTCTTATATAGCTTTTATTTCTTCCAGTCATAAATTTAAGAAAACTTTAAACTATAAATAAAATAGCTTCAAATGTATTCATACCATTACCTAACAAGATGAATAAAATCTCATAAAGCAAATTATTATGAATAACATAAAACTGGCATAAAATTGCTACATTTTCTATTTTGACTGATTTCTTGATGATGCACTTAAAAAAGACCTAGCTCTGTCAGGTAATGTCAGCTAGTTGCTGACTACTGGTCATGAAAGCTCCCTGTCACCTTATGACAGACACTGACAGCTTCTGGAGTGTCAGTTATGCTCCTAACACTGTGATTTCTTTTCATCCTAGTTAAGGTAACACAGAAATAGACTATTTTTGTTACATTCAGCCTCCAAATCTAGAGTTACCTTCACGCTGTCCAATACTACTTTAATTTTATTTCCAGTTCTCTCCCCAAAGCATTTCCGCTCTGAATGTCCTTTTTTTAAAAGTCCCATAATGCAACTGCCTTCTACATGGCAAGAATCCTTAAAGGATCCTGAACTTATTTACATAACACCATTAATACATATAGAATAATATCTTCCAAAAAGATAAAAATGCATTGATTTTAAATTAAATACGTATATTCACAAATATGTCATGTAAATGTAGTAAATTTACATTATTTACTTACAAGATTTACAATAGTAAATCTTACTATTGACTACTTTAGAAAATGACATGAGAACATATTGGATAGGACTGATTAATTCAATAGCAGATAATATTTCAGAGTATCAGGATAGGGAAAATTCATGAGCACTTAAATTAACTAAGGACTGATTTACAATAAAAATTGACCAGAACCAGATATGGCTAAACAATTACTAGAAAGGGTTATGAAAATTGTTTAAATTATAATCCTTACTGTATCTATACTGAGCTTCATCCTAAAAAGACGTTTCAAAACTCTAATTGGGCTTTCCTGCAACCGTCCAGAAGACTCACAGGCTGAAATCTTTCATTATTGCTCAAGGAATTAAATTTTCTTCTCTGGAATTAAATTTACTTCTGGCTTTGTGAATATTTGCAATCCTGGGGTTGGAGATATTGTAATGGATGTAAAGTATATTTTACACATGTCACAAAACTTGGCAAGTACATATTATTCCCACTTCTTTGCTTTGTATACTGGCTCTAAGCAACATTTTAAATCTAATTATAGGGCCACAAAGGTCCTTTTTTTCCAAGTATTTTAAAATCAGGGTCAGAATTATTACTTGGATCTTGTTAAAGTAGCAATGGATGGGAATTATTTCCCAAAGAATCTCAAATACATCCTTTGGGCATCACTGTAGATGGATGGCATCTATTATTTTATTTCTATTCCACAGAGAAAATTTAAAAATACTGATGGGAAAGCCTATCAATCCACTTACAAGGTTAACTAAGGTGGAGGATTAATCTGCACAGTAAAAAAGGAAGATGTTGGTTACTGAAAATAAGATGTCTTCAGTTGGTCAGATTTCAGTGCTGCTGGGCCAACAATTTATATCTAACAGTAGAAACATGGATTGTGGAAAACTTTCCTAGGAGAAGTTGTAAATGAAGGAAAACCTATATTATCAAGACAAAAGTACTTTAGGAATCTCAATAATAAAAAATGCTATAACCCATTTACTAGAAGAAACATATATACAAATTGTGAAAAAGGAGGCTAAAAATTACACATCTCTACAGTGATTTAGGAAAAAATTTAATATCATATTAAGAATACAGTAGTCGAATTACTTTTGCTTGTTTAATAGTTATTTATTCATATCTTTTATTGAAGAAAGCATTTGACATGACATATACATTATAGGAGGATAAAAGAAAAAGAGGTGAAGAGAAATCGGATGAAGACAGGGATAAGGGAAGACTAATCCATAAGGATGACTAATACAAAGACCTAGACAATTGCCAGGTGCTGGCCCAAAATTTGACTGAGCTCCCTGCTGATAAATACAAAGAGGGTAATACAACTGATTATGATTCACTGCATCTAGGTGATGGAGATCAGTTGTTTTTCACATTTGTGTCTTTAGTTCGGACTTATGACACAACACTAAAGAGCAACCTGGTAGGAGTAACTCAGAGGACATGAGATAATGTGTTTCAGGTGACCTGACAGTCTATGATAGTTTGGCTTGCTCAAGACATAAAATTAAGCACATCTAAAGGAATGGATAGACTGTATCTCCTTTAGACAATTGTATTTTTTTACACAATTGTATTATTTTTGGTTTTGCCCAATAAGAATTGAGCAACATAAAGTCTGAGGTTACATTCTCTGGCAAGAACTAGGATGACAGATTGTTTTTGCTATTTTGGGGTCATCAACATGCTTTAATATCTACTCCAGAAATTATGAATCCTAGCCAGGATAGTGCCAAATTAATGGCTCCTTTATCTACTAAAAAGGAGGCTAAGAGACTGCCTGGGGGAAGGAAGGGGCAAGATTTTCACTAAAAAATAGTTTTGACTTTATTCCAATATAGGAATAACTAGATTCTAGAGGTCCCAAATCCCCAGCATGTCTGTAAAACTTTCTGCCTGGGTATTACTCTAACCACAAATCATTATCAGTAAATAGCCCACAGAATATGGAGAATTTTTAAAATTCAATTTTAAGCTAGTAGATTTAAACTGGTAATATGGTTGTAATATGTACTCCTAGTAATTATTATCATCATTAAGAAATAAAAGTAAAGTTAAAATTAATTACTATGTTCCTGGCACAGCACTAAGCACCCATACATGTAAAGCTGAGAATAATTTTATAAAGTAGGTGGTATTATTCTCATTTTGCTGATGAAGAAACTGAGGTCTAGAGAGGTTATGGAACTTTCTGAAGGTCATGGTGCTAGCAAAGAAGAACATCTGCTCTAGGAAGGCAGGGACTTCGCTTTGTTCACCCTTTATTCCTATTGCCTGGGGCAGTGCCTGACACAGAAGAGGCTCCCGCTAAATATTTGTAGAAGTAGCTGAGTCCAAATGCCAGGCTATTAAACTCTACAACTCAGGGCTACTGGAGTATAAGCCAATTGATGGTTTTAGTTTAAGGCAGTTGATCGCTTACCTCTTTTTTATTTTTATTTTTTTAATTATTATTTATTTTTTTTGCGAGGAAGATCAGCCCTGAGCTAACACCCATGCTAATCCTCCTCTTTTTGCTGAGGAAGACCGGCTCTGAGCTAACATCTATTGCCAATCTTCCTCCTTTATTTTCCCCCAAAGCCCCAGTAGATAGTTGTATGTCATAGCTGCACATCCTTCTAGTTGCTGTATGTGGGACGTGGCCTCAGCATGGCCGGAGAAGTGGTGCGTCAGTGCGCGCCCAGGATCCGAACCCGGGCAGCCAGTAGCGGAGCGCGCGCACTTAACTGCTAAGCCACGGGGCCGGCCCAGCTTACTTCTTTTTTCAAGTCATGAGATCTACTGTGTCCACTTCTTGTGTTGTTAAGGTAAGTGGGAAAATAATAGCTAACTTCAGTATACTAATGTGGACTTTTAGAAGATATTTTGGCGCAATCAAGATTTTTTTTTTTCATTTTCATATTCTTTTCCTGAGCTGGTAAGCCTAACTGGATCAAAGAATAGGTTTAAATACTGAATGATTCACTTAATTTTATAAGGATAAATATTCTACATATATCACAACTATAGACTGAAGCCTTTAAAGCGTTCAGGAAAGGTTCACAATTACCTCCTGTTGATCAAAGGGGAATAGGACTGGAACATATGGATGGTCCAACAAAAGAACAGCCCAAAGTAGAAAGCATTTTTCTTACCAATGGGTAACTAGTATTTGCTGTTAGTTCTGTGGAGTCCATTCCAACCCCTAGTGACCCTGTGTACAGCACAGCAGAGCCCTGCTTTTTGCGCCACCCTCTCTCACCTTCCAGCACTATATCAGACAATGCGCTCTACTGCTATTTATAGGGTTTTCATGGCCAATTTTTCAGAAGTGGATGGCCAGGTCCTTCTTCCTAGTCTGTCTTAAACTGGAAGCTCCACTGAAACCTGTCCACCACGGGTGACCCTGCTGGTATCTGAAATCCCCTTGGCACAGCTTTCAGCATCACAGCAACATGCAGCCACCACAGTGTGACAACCGACAGATGGTTGGTATGGTTTCTTGATGTGGAAAAGAACCCAGGCCACTGTGGTGAGAGCGCTGAATCTTAACCACTGGACCACCAAACCAGTATACCATAGGCAAAAAAGAATACAAACACTTAGTGCATTTTTCTATTTAATTTCTGCAGCCTTTCCTTTCCTCTCTTCATTCTCTCATTAATTTCATCTTTTAAAGCCAGATGAAAACCTGTTGTAACACCCAGTTTTCCCAGTTATGTTTTGAAAGGTGGGCACTAAACACAAAAGTTAGCGCAGCAGCCATGTCACCAAATAAATTGATGACCCATGCCACAGTGATATGACATGGAAGCAGTTAATGCAATACAGAAAATAACTATTAGTGTCATAGGTTAACATGATACTTCTAAGAAATCTGCATATTCTTTCATTCTTTCTATCCACATTATCATCTTTTTTGCTAAAACAGCACCTTGAACACGTCTTGAGTGTGGGAAGATAAGCATTTGCTCTCAGTGACTACAGATAGCAATCTTTCATAAGCCACAACGCAAACCTACTGGAGAAAAGAGCCTCAAGGTCAACGCTTCTAACTTTAGATAGCCAATCAACAGGTCATTTCCTAAACATGAGGTTTCTGTGTAACCATTCCAGATCAGTATTTTTAAAAAGAAGAATAATTTCATTCCAACACAGCACAATAAGCTTGTTGTAGACTTTAACACAGAAAGCAACATTTTCACTTTTATGTGACTCACATTTCTTCCTGACATGAAAGAACAGTCAAAAGGATGAAGGGCAGCATGAACCTCAGTGAGATATGCTGAACTGTAAAAATCTTCTTATCTTTAAAGGTTTTTAAAGGTGAAATAGAGAAAATGTCAAAAATCTGGGAAGATGCAACTCCAAGACACTGAAATGTAGTATCTACAGTAATTATTAGGGAACATTTTTTAAAATTTTGGGAATAATTTTTGCATGGACTTTAAACTTGTATTTTACATATGCAACTCAAAATAGTGTACTTACTTTATAATTGATAGCCCTTCATGCTTCATTTCAGAATTGCATTTGACCCAAATATAACAGTTCAAGTTTTATGACCACAGAGGAAATACCCAACTTACTCAGAAAAGTGAATCTCTTACAAATTAAAAGTATAACTAAAGAAAGCAATTCTAGAAAAAAGGATTTCATTAAAAGTGAGTTTTAGTATTCACAACTCTGGACTTAAAGTTGTTTTCTCTTACCGCATAGTTGAGAGTAGCCTCACGGACAGTCATAATAGTGCATAATTATACATTTAAAAAGAATATTATATACTTAAATTTTATAAAATTATATAATAAGATAAATAAGATGTATCATTATGAAGTATCAGTAACTCTTTAGGTTAAAAAATTACCTCTAAAAGTGACTGGAATAAATTCACAAGGCAATTAAAATTTTCAGATTAAAACTATTTTAGATTTTTACAAGGGGAAAAATAAGAATCTCTACACCCTTTTATCTGTATCGCCATAGTCACTCTTGTATCATTCAATAAGCTCTCATGCCCCTACCCCCCGCCCCCCGCCAAAATGAAAAAAATCCTGCTTTTTTATGAGGTCTCTGGTGAAACTTTTTAAGTGGTGAAGTTTTAGGCCCCAGAGCAAGATTCTACAAATTTAACACCCCTAGAAATGTTGACAGATGCTTAATTACAGTGTTACATATGGTGGCAAACATATACAATTTGAGTGGATATTTTTATGAACAACTATCATTTAAAACAACTTTGGAAATAAAATTCATTTGTAACTATGTCATTCTTAATAAAATTGTTCTGTTCAGTTTTTTTTTCTATATTTCTCCTTACCTAAGTTCATCATAATTTTTGCAAGTAAATTTAAACATTAAGATTTTCTTTTGGTTAACATCTCAAGTTCCAAATTTTCTCTTTTTAAAAATATCATAAAATTTAGTGATAAATCATGTATAGTGATGTGATTCTGATGTTTCAGATTGAGATATGGAAAAAACTGATTTGAATGTATTCTAAGAAAATGAATCCAGAAGTATTAAATTTAAAAATAAAATTTATTTTAAAAATAACTTCAAACTTACAAAAAAGTTGCACAAATAATACAGTTAACTCCTGAATATCTTTGACCCAGATTCACCAGTTTTTAAAAACATTTGTCAGATTTGTTTTATCATTCACTCCTTCACTTCATGTATACACATACACATATTATTTTTTTCTGAACTATTTGAGAATAGGTTGCAAATATCATGCCCCTTAGTATGTATTTCCTAACAACAAGGAAATTATTTTATGTAACCACAGTATAGTTACAAATGCAGAACATTTTACATTAATAGGATACTTTTCACTCTGCCATTTGTAGGCCAATTTTGCCAGTTGTCCTTATAGCATTTTTACACTCCAGTACAGAATTCAGACCAGGATCACATAGTGAAAACTATTAAGAGTTAATAATAATTTCCTTTTATTTTCATCCATTTCTATAGATTTTAAAAGAGTTTTATTTGGTTTCAATCTGAAACTTTATAATGACTACAGTAATTCTAACACTAAGTTCTATGGCATTTTTAATAAACTATCTTAGTAAAAATACAAGAATAAGATTAAAATATTCCTAGTTAAGGTTACATATCTATCAGGGAATAAGAAATATCCATGATTCTACTTTATGAAGAAGCTTGCAATCCAGGAAAGAAGGAAATTCTTATCTCAACACATGCCTTCCTGCCATTGTCTTGTTAGCCTTTGGAGGGTTACTTGAATTAAAATTAAAATCAGTCACATTTTCTATTTGCTAGGAGTTCTAGCAAAAGATTTGATGGAGAGGAGATTGAAATCACTGACTAAAGTGAAGTTTCTAAAATATTGAAGACATATTTAACTATGATAATTTTCTTCCATACTCATTAGAAAATGTAGAATTAGCTACATACATTGTTGCTGATGGCTTAGAAATAGTTTACACAGCTGAACTGAGGGACTTAAAATTTAAGATCTATTTCTGGCTACTCTATCAAGATGCATGAAATTCTAGATAAGCCATTTAACTTTGATTTGTCCCAATTTCTCTGTTTCTAAAAGCAGAAAGAATAGTGTTTACCATACAGATATACTACTAGGATTTTAGACAGTTAACCTAGTGAAATCATAATATGAAATGTATCAAAGAAGCACAAGCCCATCTTATTACAAGGAGTCATCATAAGTAAACCATTTGCCCAGGAGAGCAAGAAAGGACTTTACTGGTCAACCTATGTTTGTTGTAGAAAACACAAATAAGTAAAAAGAAGAAAACCGAAATCACCACTGATCTCAAGAATCAGAAATAACAACCTGGAATATATTTTTTCAGACATTTTTTTCCTATTCATAAACATATACTTTATTTTTTTGTTTACAAAAACACATTACTGTAATCATGGAAAAATTAACCATATTTGAATACAAATGCATTTAAAAATATATACTATACCGAGGATTCTTGTTCTGGTAATCAGTTAACCCTACCACTGGTAACAATAATAAACTCTGGACAAAATATAAAAAACAGCTATTTGATGGCATTGGAGAGCAACCAAAAGCAGGTAGAAATCAGAGGAGATTAAACCCTTCAAAGAAGGGATCTATACTGGGTAGCTCTTCACCTAAGAGAATTCTCTTTTCCGTATGGTGCAGGGGGGCCAGAACCTAAGCAAAAGGCTACAGTTACTGGCTTGAAGTGTCAAAACATAAAGTTTGGGGATATTAGAACAGTTGGAAACTAGGAAGGGAAATTCCTGAAAAAAGAGCCAACCCCAGAGGGGGAAATTTCCAAATCTGTGTATATATTTCTTTCAGTTTTTTAGGTGAATTCTGGATTATGTTTGTATGAAGAAGACTCCAAGGAGCTGGTAGAAGGCTACAGCTGGAAAGCTGAAGAAGCTGAGCAGAGAGTTGAGCTGCTGTCCGCCACAGAAAAGACAGTTTAGAGTTTGAGTCTCATCAAATTAAAGAGGGTGGATAAACACCTTGGGCTTTCCACTGAAACCCAAAAGGGTCATTCTCTAGGAGTAAAAATGATGTCCCAGGTTTAAGGGTTTACCCTAAAACTAAGGGCAAAAGTCACCACAACAAAGTGTAAAACCAAGTCTGAACAAATTCAAGGTCATCTGCTAGTAGTTTCAATACCCAGTAGAAGAAAAACCCACACTCTTCAGAAGAATATGACAGAATCCTGAGACTCAACAACTCAACTCAACATTGAGGATGTCCAACATATAATAAAAACTTATTAGACGTGCAAAGAAATAGGAAAATGTGATCCAAAGTGAAGATGGAAGGAAAAAAAGAAAACAAAAGAAACAGACTCAAAGATGACCCAGATATTGGAATTAGCAAACCAAGACCTTAAAGCGACTATTATAAATATGTTCCAAGATTTAAAGAGATGACCATAATCAGTGAAAGATAGAGTATTTTAACACCTAAAAAGAACCAAGTGGAAATACTGGAACTGTCAAGTAAAATATCTGAAAGGAAAATTCACTGGATGAACTTACTAGCCACCTGGAGAAGGCAGAAGAAAGCTTTAGTGAAGTTGAAAACTAATCAGCAGGAATCATCCAAACTAAAGAACAAACTAAAGAGCAAGAAGATTGGGGAAAAAAATGAACAAAGGCTGAGTGACCTGTGAAAGAAGATAAAGCCACTTAATTTATGTGTAATTGGAGTTCCGGAGGAGAGAAAAAATATTTGAATAAATAATATCCATGAATTCCAAATTTGGTGAAAAACGTTAACTTCTGAATCAAAAAAGTCCAGCAAATGCTGAACAGGATAAATACAAAGAAAAGCACATTAGGCACATTATAGTAAGACTACTAAAACCCAAAGATAAAGAAAAAATCTTGAAAACAGCCAAGAGAAAAAGACATAATACATACAGCAGAACAATGATACAGACAACAGCTGACTTCTCATCAGAAACAACGGAGGCCAGAAGACAATGACATGACAACTTAAAAAAAAAAAATCAAACTCATCAACCCAGAACTCTATTTCCAACCAGAAAAAAATGGCTTTTAATAAAAAATTAAGGCATAATAAAGAAATTTTCAGATAAAAAAGAACAGAGAATTTCTTGTCAGCAGACCTGCACTAGAAGACATGCCAGAGGAAGTTCTTTAGGCTGAAGGGAAATGACACCAGATAAAACTTGAATCTACAAGAAGAAATGTCCAGCATCGGAAATGGTAAACATAAGGGTAAAAATAAAGATCATTTTTTTCTTCTATTAATTAAAAAAAATACAACTGAATCTTTAATGCAAAAATTATAACAAGGTATTGTGTGGTTTTAGTGTATATGGATTCAAAATATATCACAATAATAACATAAAAGACAGGAGGAAAAATGGAATCATAATGTCCTAAACTCCTTACATTTTATATGAAATTGTACAATATTAACTCTAAGCAGACTACGATAAGGATGCATAGATCAACCCTTAATCCCTAGAGCAACTATTAAAAGATAATACAAAGGGGGCTGGCCTGATGGCCCAGTGGTTAAGTTTGGCACGCTCCACTTCAGTGGCCTGGGGTTTGCAGGTTTGGATCCTGGGCACGGACCTACATCACTCATCAAGCCATGCTGTGGCGGTGTCCCACATACAAAAAAGAGGAAGATGGGCACAAGCTCAGGGCCACTCTTCCTCAAGCAAAAAGAGGAAGAATGGCAACAGATGTTAGCTCAGGGCCAATCTTCCTCACTAAAAAAAACACCCCCACAACAAAAAGGCATACTAAAATGACGTTAGAGAAATTAAAAATAAAATACAAAAAACATAACTCAAATGAAGGCAGAAAAGGAGAAATAGAAGAACCAAAATCTGACTGGACAAATAGAAAGCAAATAACATAATGGTAGACATAAATACAATCATAATAATCACACGAAATTTAAATGGGCTAGGCACTCCATTTAAAACAAATTAAAAAGACTACAACACAAATGTTAGTGAGGATGTGCAGCAACTCAACTAGAAGTGTCATATATTTCTCATACGAGTGTAAAATGGTACAATCACTTTAGAAAACTGTTTGGCAGTTTTATAATAAAACATAGACATCTACCTCATGACTCAGCACTAATACTACTAGCTACTGATCTAAGAGAAAACAAATGTCTACAAAAAGGCATGTAAGAAAATGTTCATAGAAACTTTATTCATAATAGCCAAAAATCAGATAAAGCTCAGATGTCTCTCAGTGATATATTCATAAAGTGGATACTACTTAAAAAGAATAAACTAGTGATACATGTAACAACTTGGATGAATTTCAAATACATTATGTTCAGTGAAAGAAACCAAACAACAAGAGTCTATGCTCAATATGCCATTTATGTGCAGTTTAAGAACAGGCAAAAAAAAAAAAATCTATGGAGACAGAAATCAGAAGAGAAGTTGCAGGGGTGAGGTGGGGAGAGCAAGGAGAATTGACTAGAAGGAAGTAAGAACAAAATTTTGGAGGTGATGGAAATGTTCTATATTTTTATTAGGGTAGTGGTTGCAATGGGTATATACATTTTTCAAAACTGAACTATTTGTACACTGAAGATCTGATCATTTCACTATACGCAAAATTTATATTTAAAAGAGAAATAAAAATAAAATCACTTATATTTCAAACTATACTTCATATAAAATGTAATAAACTTACTATACTTCATATACAAATATAATAATATTTAATTTATATCACTGACTAAAATTTATTGCCCTAAGGATGTATTTTTTCATCACTGAAAAATTATGGCTAAAATCATTGGCCTATCCAGGGATTAAACCATCTTGAAAGTACTAGCAACCGAATTAATCAGTTGATAGCAGTCCTTTTTCTTCTTCTATAGTCCTCAATGATTTAAAATTTAGCAAAAGAATATGTCTATGATAATTGGATGGTGTCTGGTAACTCTACCTTAAAAAGATGAACTCATCTACTAAACTACAGAGACCAGTCTAAAATTACCACTAACAAGATTACAAAATCACCTTATTAGCTTATAAGATAGTGACATTCTAATCATGTATCCTTGGTGACTCTCCATGTAAGGAACGTGTCAGATCAACATGGTGTTATGTTCAACCTTTACAGGTAACAGACAGCTCTGGTCCTTATGAACTTGTCAATGATAAAGACAGTATAAGAGCACTTTATCACTAAAGGATTTGCAAAGCTCCTAGAGAATGTTAAAAATTATAGTCCCAAAAGGACAGTTCAGTAAAAACTCACCAACCCTTTTTATTACATAGACTACTACTATGAGTCATTACATCCCAAGGCAGCAGAACTAATGGGCATATAATAATAATTTAAACTCTATGACATTTTAACAAAATATATGACAAGAAGTAACAAAAACAGGCAATGTACCTAATGTTTTTCAAGAATAAAATGAAACAATGTAGAATTTTTTTATTTGAGTTGATTCAAAAAGTATTTGAACTTCAAATTTAGTCTGGTGCCTAACTGTCTTCACTCAAAAGAAGTTTTAAATAACTCTTAAGTTAATTGGAGGATCCTGGTCTGATAGGGCTAAATCAATTAATGTTCTTCATTTTTCTCCTGGTTGTTGAAGAGGAAATGGGAAGAAGTAGTTCTGACTATCATTGGCCTCTCTGCCAAGTTGAAATGTTTACTATATTGGTTTAAAATCACTGATTTAAACTACTTTTTAATAATTAGGATAATAATTTTCAGTAACATTGTTTCCTTAACATAAAATAAATTCAACCATTTATTAGGGCACAATTTCTCACATGAAAAATGATCTGAATTTCTGTCATCTTTTGTTATAATATCAGTCGCTGTCAGGAAAAAAGTTACATTGGAGAATCTTCAGGAAATTGGTTGAACACATTTAGGAAAATTATCAGATCAACTGTACATTTCCAACAATTTTACACATATTTCTTGGTGAGGATGGTAATCTATATCTGTTGATAGGGAATTGGCATAATGATTACTGCATTTACAGGTTAACTCATTCAACAGTCAATTCTTCCTACAGTTTATTCCATAGACATCTGGCTTTGTGAGATGTCAACAGCTGTTGATTCCAGGTCCTGTTCATAGTTAGGAAAGCTCCTTACTGCAGCTTTTCTCAGAGGTTTCAATGTGCTAATGTGCACTGTGACAAACCGGAGGGAAGATTTCAGTGTGTACCATCTCCCAAACATATTTGACCAATGAGTTTCTCCTGGGACAGTTTTGTGGACTTTTATTTTACAAAACACACTTTGGAAAATTTTGGTCTAGAGCTAATATAGATACAAACTAGAATTGTAGCAGGGTGAAAAAAAGGAGAGAACAGAAGTGAGAAAGAGCAATTATTGCTTAAGTCACTTATTTCTCAGTGCTAGTTTCTTTAAATGTAAAATGCTATGTACTAGCTGTGATTTTGAGCAAGTGCTTTAATCTCTGTCTTTTTTCTAATCTGTTAAAATGGGACTAATAGCAATAATACCTACATTGCAGTCTGTGATGGGAACGAAAGTTTACGTATGTAAAGTGCAAGTATGATGCCTGGCACACAGTCCTGCTTGCAAAATGAGAGCGACTATTATTATTTGAATATTGTGGCACCACGTATATGAATTGGATGCTTTATTTTGGACATATAGAAGAAGACATTCATTCCCATCCTAGCCCACTCTCGTATTTTCACAATATTAATTTCCAAGTGAAAGATTCTGAGAAGACCTGCTTATAAGAAGCCTGCTTACCTTTATTGAACCCAGCATTTAGATTTGACCAAGGAATGCGTCGATCATTGGAGTATCTTGGCACTATTGGTTCCACAGAAAAATACAGTTTTTTGTATAGCACTTGATAACTTCTGGTTTATCTTTATGAGTATTATCAGATTTCTATCCTTATAACCAACCAGTGAAGTTGGTAAGGCAGAAACCATTATCTTTAAATCACAGACATGGAAACTGAGGCCCACAGAGGTGAAATTATGAAGTACCCAAAGTCACAGAATTGGCAAGTGGCAGTGTCTGGACTCAAACTCATGGTTTTGGCTTTAGTGTCAATATACTGAGTATTTGAATGAACGACCGACTCAGATGGGGGCCCATGATTTTGCATTTTAAAGTAATTTAGTTTAGTTCAGTAAACATTTATTGACTTGCTCCTGTATGCTTGCACTGTGCTAGGTGTGAGGATACAAAAATGAATGAGACATTTTTGTCTTTGTCCCTGAAAAGCTTATAATCTAGCAGTATTCAGAAAATCAGAAAACAGGAAGGAAAAAGGAAAACTGGTGATTCTGAGCAGTTTCTAAGGTAATGACCTTAGTGAAATGCTTAATGGCATCTAGTTCCCCAGAGGCCACCAGAAGAGAGTTTATGGTGACCACAGCACGGGCTTTGTGTAAGAGTGGAAATTTGAAGAAGTCCCCATATGGTGAGGCCTGTGGTCCCTTCTATGTTGATTCACAGTCACTAATATTATACCACACAGTAAAATGGAGAATGCTGTGGAAGCATTCGTTATGGTTTCTTAACTCTTCTGCTTGAAATACCTTCTCTTCTTTTTGTCTATACTTCCTTTCCCAACAGATCACAGAAATTTACTTTCTACTTTAGAATGCCGAGTTGTGGGAACATCACATAAAAAATGTATTTTTCCTCTCTTTGATATCATCCTATTTCTATCGTGTTGCCCTCGTTCCTTTAAGCATGCTCATGTTTTCTCATATTTACCACTTATCTTGACTACCTATTGGAACTGTTAATGCCTGTTTGTTCACAGAATTACTCGAATACACTCTCGGCATAAGAACCCTCCATTTAAAAAAAAAATCGAATCTCTCCTTGATAACTGCAAAACTTTTATCATCACCACTTTGCTGTTTAGAAACTTTCCTTTTCAAAATCATTGATTAGTTTTCTGACTGAATCTGAGATCCATTTTTCTGTTCTTATCCCCTCAGCCTTCTGTTGCTAAAAGACACTGTTGATTACTTTCTCCCTGTTAGCCACAGCTTCAGAGTCACAATCCTATCATCTCTCTGACGACTTCTTTTTGTGTCTGTTTCCTCTTGAAAATATCTATTTGTAGCTGTAGTGTAGTGGAAAGCACACCGGACTTGTAGACATAACCCTTGGGTGAGACATCTAGTTTTAACACTTTCTAACTTTATGACTCTGTGCCAATCACCTTGCTGAGCCTCAGTTTCTTCGTGTATAAAATGGAGATAACAAACAAGAGTACCTATTTTACACCACTATTTTTGAGGACTCTGTGAGATGATACATGTGAAAGTATTTTATACATTCTAAAGCACATCCAAATGGAAATATTAATTGCCAGTTTCAGATGTATGCGATTTTGTGTGTTCTTTACTTTCTAGGTACAGTCCCTCTAAGAGCTTGTTTTTTAGTTAATAGTATCATTTACATATAAATGACTATGTGTGTGTATATACATATATGTATAAAGTGGAAACTGGCTTGAACCAATTTACAGTACAGCTCTACTGTAATAATATACCAGTAATGGCAAACTGAATGCTTTGCCTCGTATCCATCCATTTTCCTCACTTTTTTTACTATGTTCAGTGACTCTATCATTCTAAGTATTTGAGTCTTTTTTTAATTTAATTTAATTTAATTTAATTTAATTTAATTTTTCCCCCCAAAGCCCCAGTAGATAGTTGTACGTCATAGCTGCACATCCTTCCAGTTGCTGCACGTGGGACGCGGCCCCAGCGTGGCCGAAGAAGCGATGCGTCGGTGCGCCCCCGGGACCCGAACCCGGGCCGCCAGCAGTGGAGTGTGCGCACCCAACCGCAAAGCCATGGGGCCGGCCCAGTATTTGAGTCTTTAAACCTGGTGTCACCTTCAAATAGTCCCTATTTAATGACTATAGTGGACATGTGATATTTTTTTTGCTGCACAGCATCTGATTCCCCTTCCATGCATTAGAGAATACCACCCTGTGTAAGTGGTGGTGGGGAGCAGGTGGGGAGTTTCACTTTTTACAACCAGTTAGCAATGCACAAGGGAAGGGACAAGAAATGTGGTTGGACTAGCGTATTTCCATCACTTCTCCTGGAGAAAACAACTCCATCAGTGATGTTATATTGCTCTGCAGTACAGAGAGCATGCTGTTTTCAAGTAGTTCAATGAAGGGCAGTAGCAGCAGCAGCATTTTGAGGTAGCCTCAAAATGTGAAAAAAATTAGGTAAAGGAGAATCACTGCTCCCTCCCTTCCTGCCCAGTCACTCTCCAACCCATTCTCCTCTTAAATGTTTGCTAGTATTAACTTACTAGCATCTGAAATCATTTATTTGTTTGTTTCTTTATTTTCTAGCTTGTTTTCTGGCTTATATGTTAATTGTCCACCTGCTCTGACTACAATGTAAGCTCCTTCAGGGCAAGAACTTTGCTATGTCTGCTGCTGTATCTCATCCCAGTGCCTAGAACAGTACCTGACACACAGCAGGCATGCCATAAACTTTTGTTGAGCGACTGACTGGTCTTCGGAAATAGTGGGAGCTCAGGAATTGTTGAATTGAATTAAAAATGAAATACAGACATTTTCTGAGATAAGTGCTTAACTTCAAATATTATGTTTCCCAGAGAAAGGAATACACTATTATGAAACATAAAAAAAAATTCAAAAATTCTTTAAATGCTTTTCAAAAAATATAGGTGCTAAGCTCCAAATAATAAAAATGACAAGATAATGCACGTTTTGCTTCTAACCTGCTGATAAGCCTGTTATTCTCAGTAATCTAATCATTTGAGTAAAATGATCATAAAAAAATATGATTGTTAAAAGCTTCTGGAAGTACAAAAAACATAATTTTAACTTTGTATTTCGTTAAAAACTGAATTCAGGCCAGCCCCGTGGCTTAGCGGTTAAGTGCTCGCGCTCCGCTGTTGGCAGCCCGGGTTCGGATCCTGGGCGCGCACCGACGCACCACTTCTCCGGCTATGCTGAGGCCGCGTCCCACATACAGCAACTAGAAGGATGTGCAGCTATGACATACAACTACCTACTGGGGCTTTGGGGGAAAAATAAATAAATAAAATTATTAAAAAAATTAAAAAACAAAACAAAAGAAAACTGAATTCAATGCTACTTTATGGCTTTTGTATTAACAGGACTCTCACTAAAAAAGAGCTATTTCTATTTCATAGAAATAATTTTAAGAAGTCAGGTACTATTCACATTTATTTTGGAAAAGTATAGTAAAAAATAAGAAATAAAACACTTCATTATTTTGATTTTTAACATATTTTCACATTTAAATAGATTTTAAAAGAAACAAACACAAATGTAACTAACACTCTACACATTTTTCTTTTGTCCCCTGCCCCCCGCCAAAAGACAGACCAATGCTATCCACAACAGTATATGGCAAATTTTTTGAAATTTGTTCAGGGATGCAGCTTTAGGCCCTTGCATAATCACTTACACAGTAAAAAAACAAAAAAACAAAAAAACCCCCCAAACCCTTTAATTTTGGGGGAACTCTGTGTTTCAATAAGGTTTACGAGGGTTATACGTTTGGTTAGTTACAGCTTCTAAAGGTCAGGGACCATCCATTATTTTTCTTTTTTTTATGTTGTCTCCACCTCTGGCCAGGGGTGAGCTGCCTACTAGTTGCATACGTCATGCCTCAGTAAGTGTGAACTGCAGATATGGAAGATGAGCTTCTGTAAAAGGTGTGACTTCCGTATGTGAGAGAGAAGACTGAGAACTGGATACAGGAGTAAGTTAACACTCTCCAACATCTGTAGATCTGAGACAAGATTAATGGAATATCAGTATCATAGAAACTGTGGCCTTTCTTAGACCTCAGATAACAGTAGCAACTCCCAACCAATTTGCATCCTTTTGAATTTGTTGGGAGTCTGCTACTATCTATTCTCTGAAGGACTGCGCTAGAAGTGGGAAGACTGGGATATAGTTACTGTTAGCAAGATCAATGCATTGGGCTACTAACCATCTACGAAGGAAGCTGGATACTAAGTTCCCTTGGGCCTTCATGCTTTTCTTCTAGATGTGTCACATTTGATTTTTCATGACATGTCTTCTACTTTGTCAGCAATCAACAGAAAATATACAATACAAATGGATATGATTACTTCCCAGTATAGAGATGTTAAATAATGAAAAATTTAATACCATGTAGTCTAAGTACAAAGCTGTCCGGAAGAATACAGGTTGTGGAATAACCTTAAAAGACCTCAGTTCATTTTGGTCCAAACACTTCCTGAGTGCCTTGTATATGCCAGATACTGAGGGGCAGTGGGCATATAAAGAAAAACAAGACACAGGGCTCATCCCTGAGAATACAATGCTAATGCCCCTTTCGAAGGGATCCAAGACACACCAGGACACACCTGCCTTATTTCAAATTGTACTTTATGGTAAATGGCATTAAATTGAAATTTCAATGTTATAGGAGAAGTTATATTTAGATACATGAATTCTGCCTATAACAATAAAATGACACTGCATTCCAGACTTTCCAATTTAACTGACAGACTATGTTGATCACATTGTACCTTCAGCAAAGTAAACTAATATAGAAACAATTCTGCTGCTAAAAACAATAGTAACTACATTTGCTACATAATGTGTACTGTTTCTTTACAACAATGCTTCTTATTTTTTCATATATTTTTAGTAAATAAATGGCTATTATTTACATTAGATAAGTATGAGGATCTGTATAACTTTTTCTCTGTGAAGGCTGAATGGCCTTCTACCTGGTTTTAAGTTAGGCTTCTTCATGTTTCTAATGCAATGCCATTGTACTACAGCTTGTCTGGTATCTCTCTTAGTCAATAACACAAAATATGGCCACTTAGGACTCTCATCAGAGATCTTAGCCTTGAATTCTCTAACATTCAACTTCTACCAAAAATGTGTTTGAGCCAATGATACTTAAGAGACACGTAAAAGCACATTTAAATTATCCATTTTCTAGATTTTTCCATTTTTGGTTATAGTAAGTCACGGTAAAAATTAATGTGGTCTCCTATATGAGTCTCATCACTGAGTCATGATTCAATGTTATATTATGGGCTTTTATTTGATTTTATTGTATTTTTTTTGTCCCCTCCCTCCTTACAGTCTTTTATTGATCATCAATAAAAAAAGTTAACAATATCAGAAAGGGACATTAATAAAACAATCCCATTTTTGACTGCATCAAAAAGAATAAAATACTTAGGAATAAATTTAACCACAGAGGTAAAAGATCTATACATTGAAAACTATAAGACATTGATGAAAGAAATTGAAGAAGACCAAGTAAATGGAAAGATATTCCATGCTCATGGACTGGAATAACTAATATTGTTAAAATGTCCATACTATCCAAAGTAATCTATAGATTCAATGCAATCCCTAGCAAAATTCCAATGGCATTTTTCACAGAAATGGAACAAACAATCCTAAAATTTGTATGGCATCACAAAATACTCCAAATAGCCAAAGCAATTTTGAGAAAGATGAACAAAGCTTTCACCATGCAGGGAGGCATCATGCTCCCTGATTTCAAACTATACTACAAATCTATGTAATCAAAAAAAATATGGTGTTGGCATAAAAACAGACACACAGATCAATGGAACAGAATCAAGAGCCCAGAAATAAATCCATCTGTATATGGTCAAAAAATTTTCAACAAAGGAGCCAAGAATATGCAATGGGGAAAGGATAGTCTCTTCAATATGTGGTGTTGGGAAAACTGGACAGCCACATGCAAAAGAATGAAACTCTTCCCCTGTCTTACACCATACACAAAAATCGACTCAAAATGAGTTAAAGACTTGAACATAAGACCTGAAACTATAAAACTTCTAGAAGAAAACATAGGGTGCAAGCTCCTTGACATCAGTCTTAGCAATGGTTTTTTGGATTTGACACCAACAAAGTCAAAAGCTAACAAAACCAAAAATAAACAAGTGTGACTACATCAAAGTAAAAACCATCTGCACAGCAAAGGAAACCATCAACAAAATGAAAAGGTAACCTATGGAATGGGAGAAAACATTTGTAAATCATGTATCTGATAAAGGGTTGATATCCAAAATACATAAACAGCCCACAAAACTCAGCAAAACAAAAAACAAAAAACAAAAAAACAATCCAATTAAAAAAAGGGCGAAGGAACTAAATAGACATTTTTCCAAAGAAGACATACAAATGGCCAATAGGAACATGAAAGGTGATCAATATCACTAATCACCAGGGAAATGCAAATCAAAACCACAATGACAAGTGTTGGCCAGGATGTGGAGAAAAGAGAACCCTTGTGCACTGTTGGTGGGAATGAAAATTGGTGTAGCCACTATAGAAAACTGTATGGAAGGTCCCCAAAAAGTTAAAAATAGAACTACCAAATGATCCAGCAATTTGAATTCTGGGTATATATATAAAAGAAATGAAAACAGGATATCAAAGAGATATGTGCACTCCCATGATCACTGCAGCACTGTTCACAATAGCCAAGATACGGAAATAACCTAAGTGTCAGTCGATGGATGAATGGATAAAGGAGATGCGGTGCATATATATATATACATATAGAAACACAATGGAATATCATTTAGCCACAAGAAAGAAGGAAATCCTGCTGTTTGGGACAACATGAATGGACCTTTGAGGGCATTACGCTAAGTGAAATAAGACAAAGACAAATACTGCCTGGTATCACTTATATGTGGAATTAAAAAAAAGTGAAACTCATAGAAACAGAAAGAAAAGTAGTTGCCAGGGGCTAGGGGTGTGAAGCAGGGGAAACTGGGGGACAAACTTTCAGCTATAGGATGAATAATGTCTGAGGATCTAATAATGTATAACATAGTGACTATAGTTGATAACACTGTATTATGTAATTGAAAGTTGCTAAGAGAGTAGAACTTAAATATTCTCACCAAAAAAAAGGTAAATATTTAAGGTGATAGATGTGTTAATTAACTAGTTGGGAAGAATCCTTTCACTATATATACGTATATCAAATCATCATATATACACTTCAAATATCCTACAATTTAATTTGTCAATTATATTCAATAAAGCTGAAAAAAATAAAAATAAAATATTAAAAAAATCAACAGTATAAGGAAGGCTAACTGCATTTTCTATAATTCTTTCATGGAAGACATGGCCCATTATGTTAGTCAGTGTTTCTTGGATAAGAATCCATGTGATTTCATTTCATTTTAATTTCAACCATTTTTTTCTAGGAGCTGGGGACATGGTGGTTAACAAGACAGAAGTGGCCACTTCTGGAGTTTATAATCTAATGGGGGTAGTAGACACTAACAAATAATTTCACAAATAATTGCTTGTTTACAAGTAAACAACGTGATGATTTCGTTGGTATTTATTGCAAGGAAAGTATCTTTTCAGATGAGTGTATATGCTTTTGCTTTTCAAACGAGGAAGATATTGTCAGTTATTTCCTTTTTTGCCTTGACTGTAGGGAAGCTAGAGATAGATTTTATGCTAAATTAGTGTAATTATCATATCATAGACTGATGGACAATTATCTTTATCTCTGAACAGTTTCTAATTTTATAAAAATCTTTATGTTAACTATTATGTCTTATACATGTCTTATTTCCTGCAGGCTGACCAAGGAAACAAAGAGGGACAGGATATGGTGAGGGGACTAAGCTATACACATAAATAAAAACAATTATGTTTTCTTGAAGCTTTATTTCAGTTACATTTGAAAACCAGAATTGTTCTATGTATCCACTGTTGTATAAAACAGTATAAAATTATTTTTGAAGTTCCAACTTGGAGTTGTTTCTAAAACCTGTGATGCTACAAAAAAAACATGGGGATCTAAATTGCCTTTAGCCTCATGACATAAACAAGGGACTGATTAAAATTTCATGGAAGTACCATAGAACATATTACGTTAAAAAATCAGAATTCCATAATCTTTTGAAACTCTGCAGTACTTTAATGGTACTTCTAATAGTGCCTAACACTTGGAAGGATTCCACAGTTTGGCTCTTATAAAGTGGTTTTTGACAGCAAATGTGCAGGAACCAGAATCTATACTGAAACTTGAATCAGAGCCACTTAGACATCACGATGTTGCCCAAATGTGAAGTGGTTTCCATTGGCAATACCATAATATCTTCTCACTGAAGCAAGAAACTGAGTTTGGGGGATATTTAGCTACCAAAAGAAGCAGACATTATCTAAGTCTTGATCAGACAGAAAAAAATTTGAAAAAGACTTTCTGGCATTCATTCAATGGAAAATGAAGACATGAAGAAGCCAAACAAAGTTAACAGCTCTCAAGAGAGGCTAGAAATTGTGGTGCTCTGGAGTCTTCATCACTGCCATGCTCACTGATGCCAATAAACATTTATTGAGCTCTCACCACTGCATAAAGCATAATGATAGGGGCTTTAGTTACAATGGTCTTGAAGGTCATGAACTTTATATATTATGCCTCCTTGTAATTCCTTGTGCCTGGCATAGGGTTTCTGAAGATAGCAGATATTCAGTAAATATGTATGGATTGTATGACTGAGTCTGCAAGGGGCTTACAGTCTAACTGATAGGGAGATAAGACAGAGGTGACTTCCTTGCTAGCAGAGGTTTTTGTCTTAACCTCTTTATACTGTTTCTGTCTGGTACAGTGTCTAGCACATAACAGGTATCTAAAAATAGCCAGTTAATAACATGCAAATAATTTTACAGAAAACATTTATTGAGCACTCACTATGCTTTAGATGCATTATTACATCGAATTCTCACAATATGGAAGTACTGTTATTGTCCTCATTTTAGAGGTGACATAGCTGAAGTTTACAGGGGTTAAGTAACTTGCATAGTTACCCAAATAGTAACCTGGAGAGGCAGGATTTGAACCTAGGCAGTCTGATTGCAGTTCACACTCTTCACTACCATACTGTACATATAAAACAGATAACAATATTGTAAGGTTACATATGTTAAGGGCCAGCTGAATGGCAAGGATAATAAGTCCTCTAACTTTAGAATAAGAAGTGGTTACTGAGGACTGGGCAGTAGGGACAGCTTTATGAAGAAAGTAGAACTTGAGGTAGGTTTTGAAAGAAGAGTAGGAATACTTAAGTACTGAGGAAGCAAGAAGATACATGAACAAAAGAGTTGATAGAAATGCTCATGATGGATTTGGAGACCAGAGTTAGACTCGTCCGGATAGAATGCAAGTTCATGTAGGACAGTAGCAGAAAACCTAATTAGAGATGTAGCAGGAACAAGAGAGTGAAGGACTTAAAAGTTTCGATTTCATTCTCGAGGCAGAAGGGAAGCCAATGAAATATTCTTCATAGAGAAAGGTGTGAAAAGCTGCTTTTTAGGAAGATGTGTAAGATATAATAGAAGGCGAGAGCTTAGAGACCATAAGACCAGTTAGGTGGAGGTGAAACAGACGTAGACTAAGGGAGTGGCACTGGGAATGGAGAAGAAATTACAGATAAAAGAGAAAGCAGAAACCAACAAAACATCACTGCCTTGATGGAGAGAGGGATGAGTCAGTATCTGGGTGACAGATACTGATAATGTCACTGTCAGAAGTAGGATGTTTAGGAAGGAGAGTTGGTTTTTGGAAGAAAATTAATCTTAAAATTTAAAACACTTGATTCCTATAGGTTTAAGGCACTTGTGAATCAAATAACTTAACAAATATTTGGATACTATTATAAGCCAGGAACTGGGCCAGGTACAGGTGACAGAATGGTGAGCAAGGAAGATATGGTCCCTGTTGACCTCAGAGAGAAGAGAGGCATTAAAAAAGTAATTATAATGACATTGATGAGTTTTATTATGGTGATGAAATAGAGAGTATTATGGGAGCATATGGTAGGAGCATACACAGAGTCTAGTCTGGGATTTCCTTGAGGAAGTGACATTTAAGCAATGGGTCATGTTAATAGTTTGGTGCCCCATGTCAGGGATAGTGTTTTGTTTAAGACAGGTTATTACCAGAGGTGTCAATTGTAATACCTGCTCACCAACCTTCTAGTGAATCAACATTCAAGGGACAGCAATAGAGGCCATCTTTTGTACTATACGACCCTGCACCTCCCATCCATAGCTGACTGAGCCAGGGATAGACACTGATCTACGTACAGTCAGTTCACAAGACCATCACCTATGGTCTGAAGCAAAGAGACGAGAAAAAAATAATTCTCCTAAAAATTTAAATGGAAGAAACCAGGAGACTGGTGGAGGACTGCAGGTGAATCAAGTCAGAACTGGAGGGACTGAAAGGCCATGCACTTGCTGAAGTTCTGAGTGGGCAGAAAGAGTAAGAGGAAGAAGTTGGTTCATATATAGTGAACAGAGGAATTAGAGAGACAAACAGAGATTCTTCTAGAGAAATATCATATGTCTCATGAGAGACAAGTGGCAAGAGTAGCTGTTTGTACGGCAATGTTAATTGTCCATGACTTTCCAATCACAAGATGTCGAGTACCCTCATAATAACCCATACTGGATTCATTTCACATTAGAGCCACATGATAAAGTCTAAATGGCTTAAATTAAAATTTCAGTATAGAGTTCAGTTCTTATGTATTTTCTGTAAGAATCTTTAGGAGACAAACTATAAATTCAATCCAAGTGAGCTGAGTGGGTCTCTATTGCTTGTAGACAAAAAAGCTTAATTAAAACACATTATCCCTTCGTGAGTAAAAGTAAACTAAAAAGGAGATACTGTATTGAGTTCAGCTACCAGGGTAAATAAATTATTATATACAAAAACAAATCTGTTTGCTACCTTTAAATGTCTTTAATTGTCATAATTATAGCATGCCTATCTCAACACAGATGCATGTGATATATTCTTAGGAAAATTGCCACAACTGTGGATACTTATACTGAAGTGTTATATTTGTATGCTGTATACCATACACATACACATGAAATATATTTATACACACCTAACGAATGTCCATAGTAAGACATCAATTATACAAATGTACAAACAAAATCACAATTCTGCATGCATGCCAGGAGTGCTGAGACGGTGATCTCTGATATAATTATTGTCTCTTCCCCGACAGCCTCCCGAGTGCACCACTAGGTAGATAGATAGGATTACGTAAGTCTGCTCTTGGTAACTTCATCTGTCTTTTGAGTCTTACCCACACTCTCTTATTCAGTCAGCCAATCTCCTCTATTTTCAACTGTGCTTTCTCCAGTCCCTCTCCTGGTTGAAACCAAACTATAAACAACTGTAGTCAACCAAGTGATAAAACAATTAGGTTATCTGTGCCAAACAGTTTTTACAGGCTAAACACATGACCTTTTCTCTACAGTTACTATTTGGGACTAAGAGTAAGGCAGCTGAGGTAGCATTCTCTTTCCCCTGAAAGGAAAGCTAGAAGTTTTCCCTTTTCCATTTGGGCTAAGCTCAGTGAATTACTTCAGCCTAGAAGGAGATGAGAAAGAAAATTAGGAGAAAATGAGAAAAGAAGCGATTTTAACCGTTCAGGGTAAAGTCGGTTGAATATATACCCATCTCTCTCCTGTTCCATGCAAAGGAGGCTGTGGGATGGACTATGCAGGGAAAAACTTGCCTAAGAGCATTTATGACAATGGAGTGGGACTGTCCTTCCAGATCTCAGCTGGGCTTCAGTGGTGGGAAGTGGAGCAGAGTGAAAGGAGAAGGGAGGGGATATCACCCTACCGTTCAGGCCTTGGTGACAATGAACTAAAGGTAATTTTCATACGGTTAATTACACATACACTCGACTTGAAAAAAACAGTGGGTTATTTTCCTAATGGAATACCAAAAGTTGCAATGAAAAATTATACCTTTTTGTCTAAGTGAAAGGAATTGGTTTCCAGAAACAATTTCTTCAACAGCAAAGAAAATTTTTTGTGGGCCGGCCCCGTGGCTTAGCGGTTAAGTGCACGTGCTCCGCTGCTGGCGGCCTGGGTTCGGATCCCAGGCGTGCACCGATGCACCGCTTCTCCGGCCATGCTGAGGCCATGTCCCACATACAGCAACTAGAAGGATGTGCAACTATGACATACAACTATCTACTGGGGCTTTGGGGAAAAAGAAAGAAAGAAATAAAATTATAAAAAAAAAAAAAAGAAAATTTTTTGCAAGATTAAGGTAGTATTCTATAATCTAACTGCATTATTTAAAACTTATTTAATTTTACTATAATAAGAAGAAAGTTTACCAAAAGGGTCATGAATTAATGGTGTTCTGACAAACATCAATTTAGAAAGGTAGGTGTTATAAAATATATTCTTTTGGTTTCTAACATACTTTAAAACATAATATGGATCATAATGTGATTATATATATATACATAACATGAATTATACAAATAAATAAAGTTGCAGAAATAGATATATCAGCTCTACCATTATGACACATGTAAGACCTCGACAAAAAAGTAGATTGAAGGCATCATATCATTTTGGGATTTATTAATGAATTTCTTAGTGTCATGTGTATATACAGGAATTTACCTTATAAATTTGGATAAATTCAGATTAGCTAAACACCTAGCTGATTTAGTGTACTATAAAGAAAGCTGATTTAGTGTACTATAAAAAAACTAAACCTCTATTTACTTCTTTTAATAGTGAAGTTAACAATGAATGCACGTTAAGTAATTTTACTTTAAAGAAAACCAACTGAATCATAGATAACAGATTTTGCAGCTTATATAACTACTTAATTTCTGCATAGTGCCTAGCAGCTGCTACACATACCCCAAATAGCGATTTCCATCTACATTGATTATTAGGATATGTCACTAAGATATTATCCATGGTTCACAACAAACTTGGACAACAACCAAGTTTGAAGAAATGAAAACACGAGGTAGAAGAAAGAGAAAGAGATAAACTGGAGCCAGAAACATAAAGATGCCAGTTCTACTTTTAAGAAAACCCAAACCAATTTTTATTATTGAGAATGTCAGCAGATAGAATAAACAGGGGCCAGGTACTTGGTGTCCTATTAGTATAGAAGCATCTTCCGTGTTAGAGTTTATTTCACCGAGAAAACTGCAAATAAATAATGATAAGACATCATAGCGTGTCTGATAATCTGACAACAATTCTAATGCTGTCATTGTAGCCACCGGAGAAACCTGCACGTACTGAGCCCTGACCCACCAAGCCTTTTATCTGCATGTGTACTCTCCACAGGCCAAGCAAATAAAGGCCAAATGATAATTTACACATGAATCAACTTTCTTTGCAGCATAGGCACCAGAGACGTTTCTTTTCTCTGTTCTTGAGAGAAAGGCAGCCAGGTCTAAGCTTGTCTCACTAGAAATCATACAAGTGAAACAGTGATTTGCAGGAAAATGGCAGATCAGCAAAGGGAAGCTGTTCTGAATGCGTGATAAAAATGGCAGCCACAAAGGACTAGATGAATATTTAGTTTGAAAACAGGCCTGACAGTAACAATGAGTCTCTACCCTATCGAAAACAGGTAGTGTCATACAAACTGAAACGGAGATACAATCCTGATAGAAGATTACACAAGATACCTGGGCGGGTATCTTTAAAGACTTCAACCTTCATTTGAATAAACATAGACTCATGGAGCCTTTGCATTTAGATCTTATTCAGAGTACATACAGTTACTGCACATGAATGACACATGGAGGGCATAGTGCCCACTTTGATAATGAGAAATAAATCAGTCAGGATGATTAAAAAAAGACTTGTTCATGAAAAACTGGGTATACATTTTATACCATGGAACTTGTAAAGAAAAAAAATGTATACAATGTATTTTTCTTCAACCCAGACCCCTTGGTGACCCCTTAGGGTAACTTTCACAAATTAATTAAACTATCAAAATATTGTTTTTGCCTTTCTTATAGGAATATATAATGAACAATATTTGTCCTGGCTCATTTAACAGAGGAATGGAGATTTATTATTATATTTGTGTTAGTAGGCTATTCCAAAGATGATTATGTAATCTTCTAACAAATGACAGGTACTAACTAAATTAATAAAATTCATTTTTATTCCCTTATTACCGCTTCTACAGCTTTGTGTTTGCCACATTCCATCTGTCCCCTGGAATGCCCACCTTCCTACTCAACAATGCATATCCCTGATTTTCTTCAAATTTGGTTCAAAACTCACTGTTCGGGAACCTTTACCTTAAAGATCCAGTTTTGGTGTGGTGATTAGATAGAGAAGACCATCAGTAAATGCCGCTAACTGTGGACATGGACTCTCAATGTACAACGATAGGCCAAAATCTTAAAAATAAGTTTTATTTATGAGTTGTAAATATAAGAAATGTGGTATAATTTGTGGTTCATAAGAGGAAATTTTGAATTTTTATTCCTTTAGAGTCCAGAAATGGATCTGTAAACTCTACACCACAATCCATACTCTGAGACAATTCCAAATATAATAAGAGTTATGGGATTAAGTCACATCAGTTCTTGGTAATGAGTTGCATACATCAGAAATTCCGGCTGTGAACAGGTTTTTGATACTACTTAATTGTTTCCCTCTCCCTTTTATAGTATGAGTTTTTTAACTCTTTCAACTGCTTCCCTTACTTCTTTTTTCCTTCTTCTGTCTTCCTCCTTTAGGTTGAAATCCTCTTTTGCCCCACCTCTCTTCTCAATTACCTATTCATTTCCCTGCCTTCTGGCTGTTTAGTAGTTTTCGAAGACAAAATTAGCAAAATTAGCTCCTAATGGGTAAGAATCATACCTACCATTCCTAGGTATCTACAACCTTTTATAGTGCCTAAGGTAGCATTAGCCATTCAGAATATTCTTAAGAACTCTCAACAAACCAGATGTAGAGGGAATGTACTTCAACATCATAAAGGCCATATATGACAAGCCCACAGCTAACGTCATACTCAACGGTGAAATGCTGAAACCTTTTCCTCTAAGATAAGGAACAAGACAAGGATGCCCATTCTCACCATTTTTAGTCAACAGAGTACTGGAAGTCCTAGCTAGGGCAGTTAGTCAAGGAAAAGAAATAAAAGGCATCTAAATTGGAAAGAAAGAAGTGAAATAGTCTCTATTTTCAGATGACGTGATACTATATACGGAAACCCTAAAGACTCCACCAAAAAAACTGTTAGAACTAATCAACAAATTCAGTGAAGTTGCAGGATACAAAATTAATATACAAAAATCAATTGCATTTCTATACACTAACAACTGTCAGAAAGAGAAATTAAGAAAACAATCTCATTTACAATAGCATCAAAAAGAATAAAATACTTAGGAATAAATTTTTTTTTTTTTGTGAGGAAGATCAGCCCTGAGCTAACATCCATGTTAATCCTCCTCTTTTTGCTGAGGAAGACCGGCCCTGAGCTAACATCTACTGCCAATCCTCCTCCTTTTTTTTTTTTTCCCCCTTTTTCCCCCCAAAGCCCCAGTAGATAGTTGTATATCATAGTTGCACATCCTTCTAGTTGCTGTATGTGGGACGCGGCCTCAGCATGGCCGGACAAGCAGTGCGTCGGTACACGCCTGGGATCCGAACCCGGGCTGCCAGTAGCGGAGCGCGCGCACTTAACCGCTAAGCCACGGGGCCGGCCCTCTTACGAATAAATTTAACCAGGGAGGTGAAAGATCTATACACTAAAAACTATGAGACACTGATGAAATAAACTGAAGACAACACATAAATCTAAAAATATTCTGTTGCATGGATTGGAAGAATTTCTATTGTTAAAATGTCCATACTACTCAAAGCAATCTACAGATTCAATGCAATCCCTAGCAAAATTACAATTACAATTTTCACAGAAATGGAAGAAATAATCCTAAAATTTGTATGGAACCACGAAAGACTCTGAGTAGCCAAAACAATCTTCAGAAAGAAGAACAAAACTCGAGGCATCATACTTCCTGATTTCAAACTATATTACAAAGCTATAGTAATTAAAACAGTATGGTATTGGCATAAAAACAGACACATAGGTCAACGAAACAAAATAGAGAGCCCAGAAATAAACCCATGTATATATGGTCAATTAATTTTTGACAAATGAGCCAAGAATATACAACAGGGAAAGGACAGTCTCTTCAATAAATGGTGTTGGGAAAACTGGAAACTATTATCTTGAAGAGATATCAGTACTCTCATGTTCATTACAGTATTATTCATAATAGCTAAGGCATAGAAACAACCTAAGTGTCAATCAATAGATGAATGGATCAAGAAAATGTGGTTATATATACACAATGAAATATTATTCAGCCTTAAAACAGAAGGAAATCCTGTCATTTGTGACAATATGGATGAACCTGGAGGGCATTATATTAAGTTAAATAAGCCAGACAGAGAAACACAAATACTGCATGGTATCACTTATATACAGAATCTTGAAAAAAAAAAAAAAAAAGTGGTTGAGTTGTCAGAGGCTGGGGGATAGAGGGAGCGGTTGGTAAAAGGGTACCCCCCCAAAAACAGAATATTCTTGAGAGATGCCTACTGTTGAGGACTCTTAAGAATACATTTTTGAAAATCAAGCCATAATTTAGCTAGTGATATTCATTGGCTTACCGAGCCAATTTATAAGTCAATTCATAAAACAGCTCCTTGTACACTTAAAAGTGAATTTCATGACCACTGGACATGACACCTCAATTGTCACTTTTAGTGATCTCAGAGAGAGAAAGTTTGGATGGTAAAGGAGGTGCAAAGAAAGACAATTAGAATGCTCATGATTGTATACTTAATTTTATGACATCTTTGATGAATAATCTCAATTACTAAATTTCTTTTTATATTATTGTTTTTTAACAAGTAGGTTTAATGCTTTTTTTTTTTGGTAAGAAAAAGTTACTCTAATTTGAAAAGTGATACAAAAATATTGTGTTGAGTTAATGCTATTTTATTTGTAAGGTATAAAGGACTATGATCTGTAAAAGCAAAGCAGATACCTGTCCCCCATATATAAGGATAGCAAAAGAATGGGGATAGGACATTGGCTGACAGAAGCTTTTAAAAAGCAACATGGTGAGGAAGAAAATGCAAATTTGAATCTATTTAATTCAATGCATTTAAGATGCTATTTAATAGTTTTTTTTTTTCAGTTTTAGCAACAGGGGACAGCAAGAGTATATAAACCTAGGGATATTTCCCAACTTCGTTTCACTATGTATTTTGTTCTTCTTCATCATTACATTTGGTAAGACCAGCTTCTTATCAAAGTCTTCTCTCCTTGTCTTATCATTCATCCTGTTTCCCCCTTATTGATCATCAGACCATGAAAGAGACAATGGATAGCTTCACTGGCGTCAATATATAATGCAGACATCGCATCTACTCAATCTACCAGGTCTGTTGATCTGTCACAGGGGAAACTGGATTGGCCTATAATTTGATGTTTACAAAAGCAAGCTGATAATTACACAGAAATTTGTGATGCTCAAATGTTTGAATAATGATTTTGGATTACCTTGGTACTTTTAAAAGTACCTAAATTAAGTTGATAGATACTTTAAAAGTCATCCTAATTTGCATCTTTGAAGTAAAACACCCAATCTGTCCCTTCCCAATTCTGGTTTTCCTTATTACTGCTGTCTTCCCCACCATGTAAAAAATGAAAATAAAAACCAGTCTGCCAAAGCAGATAAGCTTGCTCCTTAGAGTTGTGAACACATGAACAAGATACCAAGCACACAAAAAAAGTTATCTTTTTTTTTGGGGGGGGGAGGAAGATCAGCCCTGATCTAACCTCCATGCCAATGCTCTTTTCGCGGAGGAAGACCGGACCTGGGCTAACATCCGTGCCCATCTTCCTCTGCTTTATACGGGATGCCGCCACAGCATGTGCTTGACAAGCGATGCATCGGTGCGCGCCCGGGATCTGAACCTGCTGACCCTGGGCCGCCAAAGCGGAGCACGCGCACTTAACCACTGCACCACCGGGCCGGCCCCCAAAGTTACCTTTTTACAGGTGATGAAACTCAATAATTGACGGGTATGGTTTTCAGACAATTGTACCACAACACTAAAATGATAAAACTATTGTCATGGAAGTGGGAAGCACTAGTTAATATCTGGGAATATCCCTTTTTCATACCTGACTGACAAAAGGTACTAGAGGCTGTTTTTTTCAAGTTTGAATGGGGCTGCCTGGAGAAAACCTACTTTTGCAAAGGGTTACTCAGTTATTGAAAAAAAAAAAGTATAAAACAGAGTTCCTAAATTTGTAAGGCAACATTAAGCTGTGGATTCTTAATAAAATGTTATTAAAATTCTTTAATAGAGAAATCAAGGGGAAGAGAACTTGCTTTGCTTTCTTTCTTTTTTTTTTTTTAAGGAAGATTGGCCTTGAGCTAACATCTGTTGCCAATCTTCCTCCTTTTTAACTCTTCTTCTCCCCAAAGCCCCAGTAGATAGTTGTATGTCATAGCTGTACATCCTTCTAGTTGCTCTATGTGGGACGCGGCCTCAGCATGGTTTGATCAGCAGTGCATAGGTCCCCGCCCAGGATCCGAACTGGGGAACCCCGGGCCACAGAAGCAGACTGTGTGAACTTAACCACTTTGCCACTGGGCCAGCCCCATTGCTTTCAAGTTAGATGTTCATTGTTACGTTGGGGCTATTGAAAAACTTTCCCTATCACAGTGGCAAACACTTGATCTGCACACTTCACATAAAATCTGCACTGGTCAGAGTGGCTAAGTTTGAGGGTGTGTACAGTCCATGTTAGTGAATGGTGAGTTTTATACCTTGGTCATACACACTGTTGTTAGATCTTACATTCTAGTCAAATAACTTCTAGTTCACGTTAGAAGTCTCATGTGCTGGTAAAACAGAAAATTTAAAGTCATGTCCTTGTTATTTTTCTTTCTTATCCTGAAACCTCTTTCTGTTCTCTAGAATATTTTGTTAAATAAATGTTTAAAGATAAAAAGAGAGCATGGTTAAATGTCAAAATTTTACTTGCAATTTTCCTTCCCAAACCTATTTCTCTCCTAGACTTCCTTATCTCAGTAAATGACACCACCCAGATGTTCATGATAAAAATCTAGGAATCATCCTTCATCCTTCCTATCCCCTCACTTCTCACATCTAAATGATTAAGACACGTTGGACACTTCTTCCTATCTCCACTACTACCATCATTCAAGCCGCCATAATCTCCTGCCTTGGCTACTGCAATAGCTTCCTAAGTGGTCAGCGGCTTACATTCCTGCTCCCCTACCAATCCATTTTCTCACTACAGTGTAGATACTCTCCTACTTGAGAACCTCAGATGGCATCCCACTGTACTTAGAACCAAACAGAAATTTGGGCCCCAGGTCTAGAAGTTCCTGAAGTCTGGTCCTTGCCTTTACCTTCTTGCTCTACATGCTTCAGGAGCACTCGCCTTCTTTCTGTTCCTTTCTGCTTTCTTGGTCTGTGTAGAGGAAACCTGTGGATCTTCAGGGCTGAAGTAAATTCAGTAGCCTTTTCTGAGGGTGAAGGAAATATACTTAGCATAATTTAGGGCCACACATCATGGCTGTTATTTCCACTTAGAAATGCCCTCAATGTTATTAAGTCTAGGAAAACTCCACCAGATTATTTTAATTCCCACAAAACGAATATTCACACAGGAACAATTTAAAGCACAATTTCATTCTTTATTTGTTGCATTTAGTTATGTATAATGAGTAATGGAAGATTATAAACATAATATGTCTTGTACATTTCTAAGTATGTAAAAATTATGAGTTTAGAAAGGGATAGACTTTCGCAAGGGCTATAGTCAGTTTTCTGTTTATATATAAAAAAGCAATGGTGACTGCACACTTTACAATGCTGAGAAGTTCCATATCACTTTCATTTACAACTGTACTATTTAATGGTACTATTTAATTGTACAAATAACTGTACTAAATTTTTTTCTTACTTTGGGTTTTGTACAAGTGCTTTACAAGTGGAAAGTGATTTTCTTTTGGCTCCTCACAGGAGCATCCGGAATGCCACTGGTTCAGGACTTTCATTGTGATACATGAAATGCTGACACTGATTATACACTTGAAAATGATGAATTGTTTTCCTCATTAGTATGGGAAGCATTTTAAACGCTTAAAACAAGATATTTTGCATAGATTTTATCCAAAGGACACTGGTAATTTCAAACCCTCCAGAATCTTGAAGAAGCCAAATTAGTTTAAGAAAATAAATGTTGACTGTTATTATTACTGTTATATATCAATTGTTACTGGGTAATAATTGTCAATAATAATTTTACTATTAGTTTTGTAATCGACTAAAAAGTATAGAATATAAAGAATCATAACAGAGAAATAGAAAAATCAGCATTAAATTTTTTTTTATGTGAAGTAAAGAATAAAGATAAAAATTCAAATGTAAAAAAGTAATTTTGGATTATAAAGTGACCTAAAGTAGAATTAGAATATTATTTGAGAATCTGTTCTAAATGGCAAATAATAAGAGCTGAGGACTCATCGCCTTAAAAACCTTCATGTATAATTGAAATCATCCCCAACATATGATTAATAAAAAGCAAGAGTTACAACTCTAATAGGAAACTGAAAATACCATCAGACTTTATATGTTATCAAAAAATAAAGCAAAATTTGGTTTATACAAAAAATTTTTGGATATGCAATAGCTGTTTCTTTCCAGAATTTCTGAGGTGACTTTGCAATTTTTCAAACAAGCTCTTTTACTGAATAAGAGACTCAAAGCTCAGGAAAAATATCATTTTAACATACTGACTTTTTATTTTTAGACTAATTGGTTTGTAGCTGAAATAAATGATCATTTAAACTTTAAATGGGATGAAAGAAAAGAACTAGCTCGGAAAAAGATCAAGGTAGAAGGTAGTATGAAGAAAAATAGAAATGTTATAGATATAGTAAAGCTTATTCATTTCAGTGGAAAGAACTGGTAAGTACGTAGGCACAGGACTAACACTGGCTAAGGAGATAGTAACTTTGAGGAAGAGCTGAGTGAGTTTTGCTCAAGATCAGCTTATTTTACTATTCTCTTCCATAGGTGGGTCTAAGTTGTGTTGAGAATTGTCTTCAAGTCTTAAGGAAGTATTTTGTTACGTCATTATCAATTATTGGTCTTTCTAAATAACGTAACATACTTACATATGAAAAATCAAACAGTTCCAAGTCTCTTCCTGGATCTGGCTTGGGCACGACAACGTTTAATATTTTTAAAATGACAGGACTACGAACAATATGAACTAAAGGGTTAACCACATTTGGGCACTAATTTCGGAAAAAGGAGTGACAAAAATGTTGTATGCACTGATGATATTCTAGTGCATATAAAGCATTTCTTAAAGATGATGGGTAAGGAATCCTTTAAAAAATAATAACCACAAAATTTAGTCCAGAACTAAACTCTGCTTAAATTTGAAAAGAGAATTTAAAAATCTCCTTATTTACACTTAAACTATCATTTGCAAGTATGATATGATCATTAGCTATTATTAATCTTTAAATAATTTAGAAAACTATAGAAAATCACAATCTGATTTGACTTATTTAATTACATTAACAGAATCTTAATGTTTAGCTATGGGAGTTATCCTCAGTCTCTTTAATTTCTTCTTGGTCTACTTGTCATTTTAGCCTCTGCAGAAATCAAACCAAACCAAAATTCATTTTTTTCACTAATACCAATACATATGAAACATAGTTGTCTCTAGATACTGAGGTGAAACACTTTTATAGTATTACTTGACGAAGGGAAGGTTTTCAAAATTAAAAGAATATCTTTCATTTTCTTCTTCCATTAAGTTTTTCCACTTTATGATCTGGATTTTATACATAGCCAGTAGAACCTACATTTCAAGTGTGAGGGAATTTTAAATAAAATAATTTAAAACGGAATGTTTTTAAGCAGCACTGCTCTCTGACACTGATGGTTTTGTTTTAAGATACAGAATATAAAACCATTTCCTCAAGATATTTTGTGTTCAGCATAAAATATTTAAAATGTCTCATTTCCAAGAGATCTGGTGGGACTTCATGACAGATGTGTTATTTCTTTCTTTTTTTTTTAACAGCATTATTTTGTCTAATTAGCACTGATGATTTACCCATGGCAGTATGAACTTATTGAGAGAAAAGAAAAGTAGACCAGCTTCTTTGGAGAAAAGAACAAACTGAGATAAAATGGAAAAAAAGCAGTTTTTTTTAAAAGGTATTTTGCAGCAAATGCCCACAAACAGCCCACAGAGAGTGCATTTATTTATGCATCACCATATGATCAATCTGACTGCCTTTAGTCTCAAACAGAGAAAGCCTCGGTACAAAGCATTTTCTCCAGGTGTTAGTTTAGGTTTGTCATTATTTCCTATTTATAGACTCTGTTTAGTAAAAGAAGACAAATTACTGTAAGTGGGGGTAAATGTGATTAAATGAGTCCGCTGAAGATAAGAGGGTACATGGACAAGGGTCATTAACACAAGTGACCTCTCTTTGCCCAGAGCATATTTTTATTTTGTGGATTAGAAAAAAACTACAAAGCAAGAATAATTTTTACTACATATATCCAAAGAGAAATATATTGCTTTTATCCTAATAAGCATTTTCATGATTTTGCAGTATTTTAATAACACAGTGATAGTGCCAAAATCCTCTCCGAATACACTCAGAACAAGGTTGGAGAAATTATTCATCCTAAGGAGTCTAATCGGAAACAGTGAAGAAAGGTAGTTATAATCAGACTAGATATACGGCCCAGAATGAAAATTAGTGGACACCAAGATCATTGGAATCAAATGAAAAGTTGAAATTTGTAAAGTTTCAATTAAAACATCTACACTCTTTCTTTCACCTGATTGGAGCCCCACATGGCAAGGTCAGCCCTTTCAGTGAACAAACAGCTCAGTCGCCTCCAGTGTGGCTGTTATCTTCCTCAACAAGGGGAGACATTTGGCACAGCCTAAAGCTGGGGCATGAACCCTGGCTAAGCTTAAGACATTTATCTGACAGCATCAGCTGACACTCCACAAACACATTTGCTCTCCATGACCTCAGAGCATTCGTGATTAATCAAAAATGTATCTTGGATCTTGAGAACAAGCTACAACCAGGCACACACAAAAAAGAATATGCTCTCGATCTCGCTTATCGACTCAAGAGGTATATTGAATTTAGAAATAGCAAATAGAATAAAATGATCAATATGTTCTCACTTGTCCACGGAAGAGCAAACTTTATCCCTCAAGCAAAAGACATTGATCATGTAAATGTTTCAGAACTGCTGTCAAACTAAAGAATGCAAAACGTACATGGCTTATTGGGGGTGGGGAAGGAGGCTACCAAAGAGGAGCTTTTGCTTTAACTTAAAAAAAAAAAATCTATAGCTTGAAGACATAAAGTGTATGTTTGTAGTGTGTTGTACTTTTAAAAACCTGTGTGTTCCACTTAAAACCTTTTCTTGGTAACATGTTGCCAAATGTTCTTAATAAAACATTAGAAAAGAGACTTTAAAACTTAATGAAGGAACATTATTTGTGCAGAGAACACTTTCTGCCTCAATTTAAATGAGACACAGTTATAGCATATCCCCTACGCACTGTTTACAACTTATAATTTATAATTTATGTCTTTCGGTTCAAACTCACTATTTTCTGCAGTCATCTGCTAAGTAATATGATTAGCATGTGAATATTGTAATATTCTGCTTCCCAACACAGTATAATTTGGTATATTTTTATTTTCATTTATGCTTTTTGCTTTCTAATAACAAAACTGAACTCTAATTAAAGCAATGGGAAACAGAAGTCATATGCCCCACCCTTGATAATATGAAAATGATTATTATTAAAAAAAATTTCTACAATTCAACTTATTAAATCCCATTCTTGCATGGTTACCCACTGGTTAGGTTACAGTTGTTCATGATCCTACAGCAGATCGTTCCACTAAAGAAAAACTACATGTCCTGGTCCCTGTTGGCATGGCAAACAAACTTTCATAGCATGTGCTCACTCTATAAAATGGTGGTACTAATTAGAAGATATAAACTCACGCTGAGACATGATATGAATCGGCTTTATGTATCTACTAAGCTCACAGCAGTGCTAGATTTATACTGTTGTTGCTTTAAACTAACACTACACAGAAAATGCAACTTCTAAATCTGTAAGATAAGAAAGCAAAAGTGATTGAATTGAAAAAACAAAGCCTCAGCCCCTCATTTTCGGTTTCACTCCTAAAATGTTTCCTGTGCACTTCGAGGTTGCCCAGCAATTCTCTCCCATATGTTTACCTAACTTAAATTCTTCAAACATGAATTGCAAGTACCAGATAGCACAGCTGTATGTTTTGACATCCATGGTGAAAATGAGCAGAAAATCTAACTGTTCCATATCAAGAAGTATTTTTACTAGTGCTAATGTGCCTTAAATACCTTGTTCCACAGATGAGTGGCCTGGCACCTGCTGCATGAGAAATAGCCAATTACTGTTCAGTGTCTCTAATTTTCTGATTCAATTAGCATGCTTCAGAGCTTTCCAGTTTAATTGCAAACTACTTCACAGTTAGCTCTCTGATTAATCATTGCCCATCTGCAAGCCATCGGAAAACTTAGTGGAACAAATTTGTGTACTTTGGAATGCTGGGAGCTTAGCAAATCAAACTTGTTTTGGTATATAAAGCTTTAATTTTGTTTGCCCTTTTCAGCTGCACTTGTAAGAAGCTCTGTACTGATTAAACAGGAAGTCTGGACAATAATATGCTACATTATGCATATAATTACTGTAAATACAACCGAGATTGTAGAAACATCATTTAAGGTTAGGCACTAACATGAATGGAGAAGGAGGTCAAGAAAACACATTTGGAATCAATTTCTTTCCATTATGACCAAATGTAAGTATCAAGGAAAAAAAAAGCTGTGTGACACACAGTGATGTCATTATAGCACCTGTTTCCCTGAAGGCATTTTAAATTCTGGCTTTTCATGTATTCATAAAATCTTTCTTGTTATTTAATTAGTAGAGTACTAAGTTTTATAAGCTTTGTTTACAAAACATATATTAGAGATTTTAAAGCAAACTGGCACCACATTGTTTATGCTTCATTTTCCAAGCTTTCTTGCTGGTCCACTGAACGTATGAATGATAATGTCAGAAAACAAAATTGTTTTAAACGAGCTTTGGCTGGATTTTAGATTATATCTTAACCCATAATCATGATTTCTTCATTTCTGAACAATGAAACATGAACTGCATATTTTGTTCACTCCTATGAGCAAATACCATAAAGGAGATTCTGCACTGAATGAGAAAGAAGGCTTTATAAAATTAACTTTAAAGTCCTTTCCAACTCTCAGTTTCTCTGGCTTACATTTTACAAAATTTGGAATTATTCTAATATAATTTTTAAAAAGCTTCTAACTACATCTACTATATAAGAGCTTTTATTCCCAAGACTAAATTGTAAGCTCAGGAGGGCAGGGACTATATATCTAGCTCACCACTGTATCTCCAGTGTCTCATGGGGGGCCTGCACATTTTCGTGAATATTATTTTGCTCAAATAATATTCTGGATGAAGGAAACGTAAGCAGTATGGGTTCTGAGTTTTCCATATCATGTCACAGTGCCAAGTTGGACACTGTGTTCTCCTTCTGTAACCTCAACAGGATGCAGTCACATTATCTCATAAAGATGTTGACAAATATCATCATTCTATAAATATTTGGCTGAAAGAATAATACAGAGAGGAGTGCTTTGCTAATTAAGACGTCCTGTAATGATTTGTTCTTAACAAAAAACAACAAAAAGTAGAATTTTCCCATCTTTATGAAGATCCTTAACATGTTATGGAAATGTCTAAAAGCTGAAAGTTAAAACCCAACGGATAGCTCTAAAAATAACATTAAAGTTGGAAAAATGTTTTTTGGAAATCGCACGATGCAAAAAAGTTCACTTTAAGAATTTTACAGATGGTCAGAGATATTCAGTGTGGAGTGACTTTCTGACTCTCTTAACAGTAGACACACATGAGACCAGGATGCCATGAGCTTTTTAATAGTTCCTATTCTGCCTCCGTTAAGGGCTGTAAAACTCAGTGGGCAGACTTCAAGCTTCTCTGAAGTTCACAGGCAGCCAATGCAAGAAATGCTGAGAAGGCGTAATCTGATCATAGCAGCTCAGGCAAGTGAGCAGGCATGCTGCCACATTCTGTTGCCCAAGAGCAGGGAAGCATGGCTGGAATCCCCACTAAGATCAAATTACAAAATAATCAAGCTTTGTGGCCAGGCGCGCACGAGGGGCTATTGTGAGGTCATGACATAAATCAGTAACCAGCCTGGGCAAAACTGGGCAGTCAAAAATAATATTTTTTGTACACTTACAGAGTGGTTCTCTGTGGAAAATAAACTGTTAATGATGTTCAGTTTTTTAATTCAGGAAAGGGCAAATGGCTCTCTCCACGCAAGCTCCCACCCATTGAGCCTTGTTTCGAGATAAGCAATTATACCCCACACATCAAAGAAAAACAATGAGCTGTCCAAAATGGAATTTAGCCAAGGAGAGACCAAACTGGGCCTTGGTCCCTGTCCTGCGGTTCTCAGTCCTACTCCTACCTCTTACCCACTGTGTAGCCGAATGTCTGTGTGTATCAGAGAATAACGATGGAACGACTGAGTGGATAATGAATGAAAATGATTGCAAAGCACACTGAAAATGCTTAAAGGACCCAAATATGATTTGAGAGGGTAGCATATCTTGGGCCAAGAGAGCCATTTCCAGAAATAATCCCATTATGCAAAAAGAGCAGAATATTCTTTGGGAAGCTGGCTGATATAGATGGCTCTGATACGGCACCAAACCCCAGAGAATGATATTCTATAGAGAAGTGTTAACTTTTGTATGTAGTTCCCAAAGCTGAACCTACCATAGAAATTATATTTTAGTTCCTCAGAAGCTTCAACATGATTGTCTGTGTTGTACTAAATATGAACGACAACAAAATTATAGAATACAGTTAGCCTTTCAATAGAAGAAAAATATAAAAATCTGGGTGGAGATTTCAGAGGACAGCAGCAGGACTTCCAGGGAACCACTGTTTGGCTAACTTTTGCTGGGGCAACCATAATCACAGTGGGCAGAAGAATGATTTCAAAGACAACAAACAATCAAACAAAAACCTAAAGGCAGAGTAACCAAGGCATTTGGTAAACAATAGTAGCAGGCACACCAACAAATCAATGGCAAGCCATTTTGTAAGTACTTCCAACAGGGACTTTAAATAAACACTTTTAGGTGGTCCAGTGTGAACTGAGGGCCACGTGTTGGTTTTTCACCTGTACCCCTGATGCACAGATGAATTATCATCAGTAATATCTTTCTTAGACATAAAAGCAATATACCTATTTGCATACTACAAATTCAAAGAGTGTTTTTAACTTTTAAAAGGCAAAATACGAGTGACTCTAAAGTTCACAAGAATTTTAAAAAAATGAAAATAAAGGCAAAAAGTAGTTGCTTTTAGATAGGGAATCTTACAAGAGATATGAAATTTAACATCTACTGTACTTTAAGCCTATATCTTATTGATAATTTAAAATTATAATTAGTGTTCTTGGGACCGAATGCTATACAGAAAACTAAATATGCACATATGTATGAGATGTGAGATGCTGCTGCAAGAGAGAAATACCCTATTTTTAAAGCAAAAAAATAAAAAAATCCTACTGAAGTCTATCCTTTCATTTCTATGTCTCATGTAAATTACACATAATTTTAAATCTTCAACACTTTGAAAATGGCCAGGTCTCACAGCACTTCTTTATTATCTTCCATTTTCACTTGGCCATGGCAATGGAGACTTTTCTAGAGACAGCTGGAGATTAAAAATTATATACTTTGAATTGAGCCAAGAAATGACCACTAGAAAAAAATTAATTTTTATTTATATAATCTGGTAAAAATATATAATTTTTCTACTCTAAAGGCATTTTCTTATGCAGTAACACCACAAAAATAGCTTAAGTTTAAAATAGTGGATTTCCCATATGGTTAGTCCACAGCAAGATAAAGTTGTAAATGAGGGGACTATGTGAAGAAAACATAAGAAAGCCTTAAGGGCACATACAAAAAATGTGATATTGCATGATTTACATACACAATTTTATTCCTCAAAATTCAAAGAGAAAAGCTTAATATGTCATAATTTAAACTGTATTTCATATCAAGTATTCTTGATTACGTATTTAACTCTAAGATGTATAACTCAATTTAGAGCATAATGTGGGAGAGGAGTTAGTAAGAATCTAACCTTTTGCATTTCTTGACTTTTTTGGGCTTGTGGTAATGTTGTATTTATAGAGACTCTACACTTTCAAATTTAAGTCTTGAAATGTCAGAAAAATCCCAAAGCTGAGATCTCACAGAAGGTGATTTTTAACAGTCCTTAAAAGTAAAGACTTTATGATCTTCTGACAACTGGAGCATTCACATTTTAAGATTTTAAATTTTCAGTCCTAATATTACTTAAGCACACACATTAGTACACTTTTAAAGATTCTATCATCTTTGGTAAACCTGGAAAGAAGAGGAAAATAAGAAAATAGAAGTTGTGAAGTTCAGGAATATGACATAAGTACAAATATAAAGAAGTCAATACTTAAAAAGTTTTCTGTAGCTAAATTTGGTCCCTCATGAGAATATACTTCCAATGTAAAAGAAACCACAACATTCAGATAATTTTTGATTAGTTAGAGTAACATAAAATGGAGATCTCCCAATATTTTGGAGCTGGAACTTGGTTGAGGAAATACAGGCCCAGAGAGGTTAAGTGACTTGATCAAGATGATACTGCTAGCTGGTTTTAGAGTTCCAGCTAGAAAACACCAGGTCTCTCGTCTCCAAGTTTCTTTACCACTCTCATAGCTAAAATTTTATACATAATTCTTGGAATTCATTTGTTTTCAATGTACCTCCTACCACCTGTGTGACCACAGGCAAGTCACAAACTCTCTAGTTTTCTCATCACTTTCAACGCAACAAATATTTTTCCACCACGTACTATGAGCCAGATGTAAAGATTACAGAGATAATAAGACATGGGTTAATCTTATTCTTAGGTATTTTATGATTTAGTCAGGGGGAAAGGACTGGTAACAAAGATCATTAAAGACAATACTTAATTTGACTAGAAAGGCACCAAAGCGAAATGTGACATTCTGTTTCTGATTACCAGGATTAAAGATAGGGTCTGGACTAAATGATGTTTAAGTCCCTTTCTTAAAAAAACTGAATTTCATTTTTTTCCCTCTACTCTTACTATTTCTTAGATAGACTTCTTAATAAGTAGGTAATTGATAAGCCAAAATATCTAAATATTGAAAGTGATTTCAGTGGAACACAGTGACATGTTTATGAATAGATATGCAATGAATAAAAGCCTTTTATGTGCAAATAAATTTATGAAATTATGGGTTTCTTTAGTATAGGCCTTTAACGTGTTAATGTGCATTGTAACTCCAAGAAGAAAATTTAACATGCAATGTTTCCTTTTTTTCATTAAGAAAAAATCTCCCCAAAAGGAAGTTTTATTACTATTTCTATGTCTCAGAATTAATATTCCAAAAAGCAGTTTGGATAACACTAGCCCCAGATTTAACGTAATATTCTCTCAACTGGTCTTCTCCACCAACCCACTCTACACACACACTGGCTATTTAATTCTCCTAAAATGTTGCTTTCATCGTTTCTCTCTATTCAAAAACTTTCCGTGACTGTGGCCTATAAAGTTCAAACTCCTCAGATCCTCTAGATGAATCTTGCACATTCCTCTTCAACTTTATCTCTCACAATTTCCTTAAACAACTCCAGCCAAAATGTCACTGAATTTACCAAGCTCTTTCTGTCTTGGATCCCATTACTCTTCTTTACCTGGAATACCTTCCCCTCGTCACAAAATTACCAATGACTTCTCTGATAAAATCCAGTCAGGCTCTGTCGTCTTAATAAATGAACACAGTATGCAACCTCTGACCTCATCCCCTGAACCACTTTTTATAAAACTGTAATGATCTTTTCTTTTTATTGGTATTTCTCTTTTCTGTGTATATTTTATGCCTCTTTTGGCTACATTGTATAAGCTCACTGAGGCCAGGCACAGGCCTTGCATGCCAGAATTCAGCACATTTTCTTGTACTTCACACCATTTTAAATGATGGTAATGGTGAGACTACTAGTGACAAAGTAAAAACCAGAGAAAAGAAAATGACCTAAATCAGGGGCCGACATGTTCAATTACAAACTAAATACATAGAGGTTTACAAAAATAATAACCATTTTTTCCAAATGTCAAATGGTGACTGCTCAGGCAAGAGTTTTCAACTTTGATTGTTGACATATCTTAAATGTATAGTAAATTGAAATATTTATTAACTATTGAAACTCTACTATTCAATGTTTTCTTAATTTAAATACTTTTAAATAGCTGCAGCTTATTACACATAAAGGAATAGTTTCAGTTCCAAAGGAGATTTCTACCCCAACGAAGACATTTTAAATAAGGAGGGTGATCCACTAACAAATATTTTAAAAGGTCATCTATTGTCATTGATAAATAAATTTTATGAAACTATAAAGTACTTAACAGTTTTTAAATTTTAGACAATAGTGTAACTTTTTTTTGAACATTCTTCACAATTGATTTGGTCTTGCCCATTGAAAAAATGAATGTTGCACAGTAATATTTGGCATTGCAATTACAAATTATTGTGAAATTCGGATAAAATTTAACCTCAAGTGACACAAGGACTTAGTGACTTCTTCCTACCTCATGAAACATTCTCATTTTTAGATAAAAATTTTCCCCTTTTAGCAACCAAAAGAAACAGCTCTTGAATAAGTTTTGATTAAACAAAAAGGTATTTTTTTTAAACTAAGATACACATTTTTAACCACAGAGAAAAATGAACTCCTTTCAAAGTATAAAAACAACATTGCCCTTCCTGAACATCTGAATATACAGTATTTATTTTTTAAAACATTGTGTTATAGTCAATTATAGTTTTATAATTCTTATAAATGTAATTAATTAATTTTGTCTATTACTTGTGTTATTATGTCTATACTTTCTTCCTTTTTTTACCCCTTATTGGAGGATTTGGAAGGTATGAGCCATGACAGCAATGACCCTGTTGGTCTCTTCACCACTGTACCCCAGGGCCTAGGACCGTACCTGGCACATAGTAGACACTCAATAAATATTTATTAAATAAATGAATTGCTAGAATATACTCCATGAGGAAAAAGGATATATTTGACAGATTTTTGGTTAAAAATCTAGCCCTTGGATTCAGATTTGTAGTTTCCGAATTCTGGTTGCACTATTTCATAGCTGTGAGACTTCTCTATACCAGTTTCCTCACCTGCAAAATGGAATAGTAATAGAATCTGCCTCATACTGTTATTTTGAGGATTAATCTACATAAATACTTGTGCATAGGGAGCACTCAACACGTTAGCCGCTATTATCATCATCAACATCATCATTATTTCCTTCGTCTCATTTGCCACTTACTTCCTGTTCCAAGCATGTAGCATATGCTCAGTAAATATTTGTTAAGTGAAGAAATGAACCAGTGAAGTGCAGCTGTATCTGCATACACAAATAGGCTTGGCTACCTTCAGCATACTTTTAGGCAAGATTCAGACAAAAAGCTATAAAAAAAATGACTCTAAAAGTTAGTGTGACTGAATTAGTCTTCTTTGAACCTATTGTTTGGAGATCTAGTCACAAAGTGCTAGTCATTCTCTAAGCCTTGGACAATACATGTTCTTTTTATTTCCTTTTTGAACTTCTGGTAGTGCCTAGCACAGGAGTTTGTATCATTTCTACTAAAAAAAAAAAAAATCCTATTAAGCAAGCAAGTCACATAAGGTAAAATTTGAAAACAAATGAACATGGATTATAGAATGGGTAAATGTTAGAATTCTCATAATATTTAACTACATTATCTTAACAAATCCAGTTTGTAGCATTTATATTTCTTGCAATGTTGCTATACATTGAAGTGTCATAGTGAGAATCATTACTTCTACACTTTCTAACTTAAAACTGCAGTAAAGGGCCGGCCCCATGGCTTAGTAGTTAAGTGCACGTGCTCGGCTACTGGCGGCCCGGGTTTGGATCCCGGGCGCGCACCGACCCACCGCTTCTCCGGCCATGCTGAGGCCGCGTCCCACATACAGTAACTAGAAGGATGTGCAACTATGACATACAACTATCTACTGGGGCTTTGGGGAGAAAAAGGGAAAAAAAGGAGGAGGATTGGCAATAGATGTTAGCTCAGAGCCAGTCTTCCTCAGCAAAAAGAGGAGGATTGGCATGGATGTTAGCTCAGGGCTGATCTTCCTCACAAAAAAACAAACAAACAAAAAAAGAAATAAGGCTATAAATAAAGAGGAATAAAAAAAAAAACTGCAGTAGAAACTGTGTAAATAGCAACCAAAGAGTTATATTTCTATGAACTGCCGCATCGTAAGTGGACAATGCAAGTAAGTCTCAGGTCTGGCTTTGAAATATTTATTTTGTCATTGCCTTACATCATTTTAGATTTTATACTCATAATATTTCTCATCAGAAATGCCCTATATTAAGTAGTACTAAGTTTTCTAATTTATTTTGAGCTTCACTATGGAAAGATGCTATCAGATTATAGAGCAGCCTTGTTATATTTAAGGCTTATATTCCTTTTTAATTTATAAAAATGAATATGAACTTTAGCAGCAGAGTTTAGGTGTTCTTTATTAAGACAAGATGAATAGTGAATAATTATTTTAACTGGGTGAAGAAGGAAAGGAAAGAAGATTCAGACAAGAGTTAATCTTCAATTCCTCTATTTATTTGTGTATATTCTTTGCGAAATTACCTTCTGTTTCCACTATATTTTCCAGATTGAAGACAAAATTTTAAAAACGTATAAAATATCCATAAACTCTTATCCTCTTCATCACACCATCTCCCACAAATGTACTGAAAAGCTGAAGTCAGTGGTTCTCAAATGTTACTGTGTACACTGCAGACTAACCAGGGGTACTTGTTAAAAATGCAGATTCGCACCGAGGATTCACTTCTGATCCTTGGGGTGTGGTTCAGGAGTCGGAATGAGCAAATGTGTCGAGGTGAGAGGAAAGAAAACTAACCAGTAGTTGTTCTTCTATCTAAAATCTAAAAACTTCCTTCTAGTTTCTTCTTTGCTTCTTTACCTCATTTTACTTTTCCCAGGTTTGAATATGGGGCTCTATGCATTCTCAGATGCATTTCCAGGCCTCTTGGGGATTCCAGAAACAAGCTCATGCTGAAGCTGCCTGGTCATTTTTGTATGGACCAGTGTTGCTGAAATTCCAAACCTTAAACTTGAAAGGAATACTAAACAAACACCAATTTTAGAACACATATAACTCATCTTCCTCTAATATCATAATAATTGCTATAATGAGTTGACTACTAAGGTGTTAGGCACTGAGCTAAGTGCATTACATAGTTATCAGTTGCTTTCACATACAAAAACCCCTAAACATGAATATTTCACCACAAGCAAGAAGGGCAGGTGGTTCTGATTCTGATTTTGCTACTAATTTCTAATAAACTCTGACTTTTTATTTTTTAGTAACCAGGGATGAGTCTCTTAAAGATAAATGAAGGTTGCCAAAGGTGTTGGTGAGAGAAGACCCAGATGTTCAAAGGATGCTTCTCTTCATCCAAGTCCAACTGTAACCGTGGCAGACTCCAACATTCACATGACTAGACTCTCCAATACTGTGACATCTCCATCCTTGGTCTTCAATGACCTTCTCCTCCACTCCACTTCAACTACCCATTCTTGATGTTTAGCACTCTTCATTGTAGTACTCTTCTGAAATAATAAATTTCAGAATATTCCCCCAATTTGACTACAACCTCCTATCTTTTTAATCATCTTACTCAAATAACCCCCTTTTCAAACCTTAAAAAAAAAACCTTATAGGCTTCCTATCCATTCATTCTCCTTTTTTCCTACTAGGCTTTTTCTGTTTTCACTTCCCTCCTTAACTGCTTAGAGTTCATGGTCCAATGTTTCAATATGTTTTCCTAAACTGCCTTGCCCATTGTCCATTAAGCGCACTTGTCTGGAAAATCTCAATGCTGGATGAACACAGCATTGTGTTCTGTCTGCCTAACAGATTGTTGTCTTTACAAACAAATTACCATCAACACAACTGGGCGCTCAGCAGTGCTCAGCCACTGTACTATGTAATCCTAGACAACTCTCCAAATGTTATGATTTAAAGGTTAAAAAGTCATAAAGGCAGTAAAAGAAAACAAAAGAGAACTTGTCTATAAATGTGGGGTGACACTTAAGGCATGACAATAAGACCAGAAACTACAGAAAAAACGACGGACAACTTTTGGCTCAATAAAGTTAAAAACTTCTGGGGCCTGGCCCAGCGGCGCAGTGGTTAAGCGTTCGCGCTCCGCTGTGGCAGCCTGGGGTTCGCATCCCAGGTACATACTGACGCCCCGCTTGTCAAGCCATGCTGTGGCTACATCCCATATGAAGTGCGGGAAGATGGGCATGGATGTTAGCCCTGGGCCAGTCTTCCTCAGCAAAGAGAGGAGGATTGGCGACAGATGTTAGCTCAGGGCTAATCTTCCTCACATAAAAAAATAAATAAATAAAAATTAAAACCTTCTCTATGGAAAAAAAACATTCCATAAGCAAAATGAAAAGATAAAAGGCAAACTGAGCAAAATATACCACATATAACAAGGATTGTTATCCATCATTTATAAAGGACTCCAACAAATCAATAAGGAAATGACAAAGATTCAATAGAAAAAAGACCCGGTAATTCATAAGATAAATTTAAATGGCCAATAATTATATGAAAATATGTTCTGCCTTCCTGCTTATCAAATAAATACAAATTTAATTGAAGATTTTTTGAAAATTGGCAATGATTAAAATAATAACAATTTTACTTTTTCAGTATCCTTTTAATAGCATTTGACATTGCTGACCACCCCTCTGATGCAGAGCATTGTCTTCCCCTGGCTTTCCCCCCTCTGACTTTTTCTGTAGTTCTCTGGTGGCTCCTTCTGTGCAGCTCCTCAGAGACCTTGCTGCACGGCCACCATATGCTGTGTTTCTCACTGAACATGTCCTCCTATGGTGACTTCATCAGTCCTATCACTTGCAAATCTCTATCCCTTGAACTTCAGTCAATATATCTAATAGCTTACTGGTCATTTCTACTTGGAAGTCTTGTAAGTGTCATAAACTCAGCATGTCAAAATTGAACCCATCATTCCCCCACAACATGCTTCTCTTCCTGCCTTCATTTTTTCTGTTAATGACAGAACATCCATACAATTGCCCAAACCAACAACCTGGGCGCCAACCTTGAGGTTTTCCACTCTACCACCCATCAATTCAGTCCTACTGACTCTCCTCACATCAAAATATTTCCTCCATCTCCACTGCCTCACGCATGTCATCATAATCTAACTAGTCTTGCTTTAGTCTCATCATCCCATCATCCTCATACACTCCCTTTATCACAGCTAGAATGTTCACTGAAAAAGGCAAATCTAATCATATTATATTCCCTTTCTTAGACCCTTCTTTCCAAATTCTTTTACCTTCTCCAAGGTTGAGAAGGCTCTCCACGATCTGGTTCCTGTTTATCTCTCCAGCCTCATTTCTTTTTCCTACTCTACCCTCATACTCTACTCTCCAGCAATACTGGACCTTCGTTGGTCTTCAAATGTACCACGTATTCTCTTGTCTTTGTTTTTGCCTGGAACCTGGAAAACTATTGTATGTACCCCGACCCTGACCCCCTACACATAATTCCACCCTCTTACACTTTTCAAGCTAACTCTTACATTTTTCAGGCTTTAGCTTTTTGAGAGCAGGGACTGTGTTTGTGGTTTTAGAGTTGTATCCTTAGCACCTAGTACAGAACCTGGCACAGAGCAGGTGCAGAGTGGCTGAACATAAGTGGATGAGTATTGTGTCAAAATGCATAGCATTGCGTGCCTTACTCTGGCATTGTGACAGGGGTGAGGAATCATTAAGAGTCTTACTGTCACAGACTAGATTAGGCCAAATTCGTTCACCATATTGCTAAGACCCAACATTCTCCCAGATGTCTGCTCACATAATTAAAAAATATAGCTATTTATTTGGAGTCAAGACAGTCCTTAGACTCACTGTCTGCTCTTTTTCTTACCCTCAAGCCCAGCAAAAAATATGGATCAGAAATGTGGATATCTGGTAGAGACTGAAAATTCTTTATGTCCAAAAGTCAAATTAAAAATCTTGCCCTAGCAAACTTATTGTCTCCTCTTGGGCTTGTACTGTTTAATGGCCACCAATCATCCACCTTCCAAAAAGTAGGAAGCACTCATCTCTCTTTCTCAACCTTCCCATCCAAGAAGTAGGTAAGCTGTAGTCTCCATTGTCTAGATATTCATTCCTTCCTCTCCCATCTTCACGGTAACCACTTTGATTTAATTCTCATCATGTCCTCCCTGAATATACTCCTAACTGGTCTCTGCTTGCTAAACCTCTTTTCCTCCAATCTATCCTCACACCACCACTACCAATCTGATCATGCTAGTCCAAAACTTAGAAACTTCCCATGGCTCACCACCTAGAGGATTAAGTCCAAGTTACTCCTTAGCAGAACCCCCCTCTATCTTATGGACCTCATTTCCTATAACTCCTCATCTCGTGGGCTCTTGTGCTCAGCCATACTAAATTTTTGCCATTTCCCAAACCTGTCACACTGTTCTGTATACTGTACCTGGGTACATGATCTTATTTTTCTGTGTAGAAAGCCCTATTTTTCTCTAGCCATTACTTCTGGAAATAGTTCAAATTTTACCTCCTGTGAAAACCCTCCCTAAACACTCAAGCCTAGCTACTGACTCCCCACTGTGCATTCATAGCACTTTGTATGTTTTTCTAGTGTAACACTTATCACATTGCTTTGTAATGATTTATTTACATGCTGTTGTGGAGAATGCTAAATGTTCATGAAAACTTTTGCTAAAACAATTGTAACCAAGCACATGGATGCCCAACACCTTACATTTCCCAGCCTTCCTTGCAGTTAGGTGTGGCCATTTGACTAAGCCCATTCCAATGCAATGAGTGTGGGATTGATTTGTGTCACTTCTGGCTGGTGCCTTAAGGAAGTGGTATGACTCTTCCATGTTTTTATCTCCCCTTCCTGTGATCCAGAATAGTGATGAACCTGCAATCCAGCTGTGACCATGCAGATGACAATACTGCCTAGGTGATGGCAGAGAAACAGGATGGAAGGAACCTGGTCCCTGAAGCTGGCTGAGTGAGGCGGAGCCATCTGCCCATCTGAAATGCTCACCTTGGAATGTGTAATAGAAATAAACTTCTATATCCTGTATATCTGGGGTCTTTATGTTAGAGCAGTTTAGCTTTACCTTAACTAATACAGGCCTTTTTCTCCTTTTGGTTTGTTTGTACCTTAAGAGTAGAAGCTGGCTTATGCTTCTTTGTGTCTCCTGTGACAAGCATACGGTACTTAAATAAATGCTAGCTGAATGAACCTTGAAGATAAAATGGTACCTTGTCTATGCTCAGTCTTGTGGAAAGACCAGAGGCAAAGGGATAAGAAGAAACAAGACAATAGGAGAAATGTTTCGTGTTACATCTCTGGACACCTTTGGAGACATTTAGGTCTACTGATAAAGGATCTGAGGACCCTTAAAGAAATGGAACTAGGAAAAGAGATCTAGAATCTGAGATCAGGATAGAATGAAACACAGGTAACTTCTCCAAAAAGGAAGGGAGTAAATGAGGACCCTCAAATCCACGAGTAGCAGAAACATCATTAAGTAATACCCATACCTACTGGATACTGGTCTGTTTTCCCCCGATAATTGTGCTTTATTGTTTTACTGTGTGTGGTAGCTAGTCCCCAAAGACAGGTACTTTCTCACCCCCACCCCTGTCTGTCCCCACCACGAGCCATGCTTCATGGTATGAATGCCCTTGTATAGCTTCCTTCCCTTCAACGTGGGCTGGCCTCATGACCTTCTTTTTGAACACAGAATATGGTGGAAGTGACACTGCCTGACTTTTGAGGCTAGGTCATAAGTTTTGCAGCTACTGTCTGGGACTCGTGGAGTACTTACTTGCTCTTTGGATGCTCCCTCTTAGAACCCAGCAAATGCTGGAGGAAGCCCAAGATACACAGAGGTCACGTGTAGTGCTTCAGCAGATAGCCCCAGCCGAATTCCCAGCCAACAGCTAGCATCAACTGCCAGCCATGGGAGCATTACTTGGAAGTGGTTTGGGCTACTAAAGAACAACGCCTCACGAGTCAATGTAATGCCTTACTTTTCTCTTGACTTAACGTGTTTCTTTTTTCCTCTTAAGTTTTAAAATCATCATAAAAAATGAGGAATGTTTGAGGGGGCTTTTCAAAAGCCTGTTCTTCCTTCATTGTGCTTACTTCCCGGGTGGAATACAAAAAACTACTGTGTAAACAATAAATAGACTAAGTTATGCTTAACCTCCTAAGAAAGCATAAGTTGGAGTGGAATATGTAGTCAAAAAGTAAGTGCAAACACATCAGAATAATGTTTTATAGTAATGCACAGTTTGCAATTGGCAGCACTTATTGCTAAACAGACATAGTTGGAATGTAGTCACTGTGGTATCCAATCAGAAGAAATTGTTAAGACCCACTCCAACCCGGCACATTCCCCATCAAAACTGGATTATTCTCATTTAACCATCTCTCAATTTATGTCAGTTCTCCCCTACTATGGCTTGGGATAGCTTTGCTCTGCAAAATCAATCATTTGCTTCCAGAGGAAAGCATCCTAAAGGCTTAGTAATCTTAGAAAAAGGCAACATTATCTGAACCCTGAAATAACTTAAACATATATAAAGTTTGAATGCAAAAAGTTTAATTTCAAGTCCCCATTTCTATGCCTTCTTCTCCATCAACTTCCCCAATGCTCAGTGTCTAAAAGCTGTTCTTGGTCTACTGCTGCAATATCTTGACTTGTAGGCATCTCTATACATGAAATCTTTCCTGAACCTCCATTAAAACTTTCCTATCCTGTGTCCCATTCTTTCAGTGATTTCACTAAATAACTAACTGACCTATCTGAAGAAAAAACTTAAGATGACTCTCAAGTCACAGACAAGTCACATGGATTCTATGTCTGGATGTCTTTGGATTCTACCCCCTCTCTTCATTTTCACTCTCATTGCCAGCATTTAGGCCTCATTACCTTATGCAGGGACTATAATATGACCTTTGAACTTCATTTTGCATATCTTCAGCCTTTCTTTCTCAACATATTTTACTTATATCTGCTAGATCAATCTTTCTGAAGTATAGCTCTGATAGTTCATTTCCTCCGTTACCAAAAGCCTTTGATCCCCAGTGCTTAAAAACAAAAATAAAACCCTCCTTAGCCTATCATTTAATGTTCTCTGTCATCTCATTCCCACTTAACTTATAACTATTTTTCTCATTCTCCATTCACACCCATGATGCATCTACTGAAATCCCTTCTTGCTATTGTCAATGCTTATGTGATATATTCTATACTTCCAAGCCCTTACTCATGTTGACAATCCTGGTTGAAACAGTCTTCTTCCCTTCTGTGGATCTTCAAATCCTACCCAACTTTTTAGGTTCAGCTTAATGGACTTCCCCTCCTCAATCTCTGAATGTCTTGTTGGATTTTATAATTAGGTAGAATCACACCTTCTTCCAAATTTCTTTATTACCTACATCAATATCTCCTTTATGACCCTTACATCTTTCTCCTTGAATTATTAAATTTATGAATTTTTATCTCCTTCCCATTGTCCTTTATACTACTAAGAACAGAATATACTGCACATGTAGTAAATGCTCAATAAATATTGTTGTATGGATGGAGATGTTATTATTTCATTATGTCACTCGTTCTTGCTAATATTTACATTTTACCACTGGCCATAGAGAGAAAAATACATGGGGAATGCAGTGGTGAGAGAAAGGAGAGATTTTTTTTTTTTTGGTGGGAAAATATGAATCAAAAACACTGCAATGCCTGCCATGCACACAGCTCTCCTCTCTTCATGTTAGTTTCTTATTTAAAAAGACATTGGTTAGATCTTCCTGTTACGTTGAGAAGAAGGATAATCTATCTCTCTGTTTTCACATTTATTCAGTTCTTAATCATCTTCATACCTATTCTCTTTTCAAATCTTATACTATGAGATAGTTTGGTCTCATCTGTCCTAAAAACTACCGCTTCTTTCACTTGTTTACTCTTCCTTTTGGGTTTTGATAATTTCTATATATCATTCTCCCCTTTATAAACACTTGGGAGTTACCTTGTTTTGGTATATAGATCTGGCTCTCTTGCACCATCCGATTAACCAATCACTTACCTTTTTTAACTCTTTTGTTCAAACTTTCCTTCTAATTAATGTAAGCTTGCTTAAGTCATTTTATGACATCATTATTTAAGTAGCTAAATAATCCTATTAACAGCAAGCTGATAAAAAATCGCACCTCATGTATGATACTGAGCCTTTATACTTTTTAATACATTGCTTTACATACAACTCCTTTCTACTTCTTGTTTAATTTTCTTGTTCAATTTTGTGTTTGTGTGATGCCTGCATAATGAATTCAAACAATTAACCACCCAAGTAAAAGTTTAATCTTAATGAAAAAAAATCTTAACAAACATAATGCAGGGAATTAATTTATAAATTACATTGTTTCTTACCACTTCACTTACCATGCCACATTTTCCCTGCTGATACTTGCACAATATAGCATTCTATGTTGTAACATGTAAAAAAATAAGCTTTTCATTGAAATAAAACCCCTACTAAGCTGAGAGAATGAAACATATTTTAATATAGATATTTTAATTACTCTTAATTAAAACCTCGTGGAGATTCTGCATTTATGTTCTATGTGAAGTTCAGATTCACATATTTAAAGAAGCAGTTTGCTTTAGGGCTTTGTCATTTTAAAAAATGCCTCTAAAACTAGGATCCCATATTACTTTAAAGTCATAATCTCAGACATATATTATTTTATAAAATAATTTTCAATACATTCCTCAGAGTGACCCTTGGAGAAATATTTTGGAAAAGGTAATTTTCATAATTTGGAGGATGGGTTAAAGGGCTTAGGGAGGTGAAGTACGGATGTTTAGCACAAAAACCATACATATTACTCATCTCAAGATGGAACTCAAGGTTTCTTGTTTCTAATTCTTTGTTGATTATCCTTCAACAGTAATTTTGCTTTCACTTATTTCCAAATTGGCAGCCCAAATACGTTTAATTTATTAATTAATTCAACAGATTTATTTATTTATTTATTTTTTGGTGAGGAAGATTAGCCCTGAGCTAATGTCTGTTGCCAATCCTCCTCTTTTTGCTGAGGAAGATTGGCCCTGGGCTAACATCCGTGCCCATCTTCTTCCACTTTATATGTGGGATGCCTGCCACAGCATGGCTTGATAAGCGGTGCGTAGGTCCATGCCTGGGATCTGAACCCACGAACCCTGGGCTGCTGAAGCCAGAGGGCACAAATGTAACCAATATGCCACTGGGCCGGCCCCATCAACAGATATTTTTAAAGTGCCTGCCTACTTTGTGCCAGGCACTGGTCTAGATGCTGGAGAGGTATCCAAAACTGACCAAAAATTCCAGTGGAGGGCAGGGGAGACCAACCACAAATCATAAACACAACAAATCACTCAAATGCATTGAAGGTTGGACTGGCAAAAAGCTGCAGAAAAATAAAACAGAACAGAGAAGGGACAGAGATGCAATTTTAAATGAGGTAGTCAGGACAGGAATCATCGAGAAGATGACATATGAATAAAGACCTGAAGGTGATGAAGAGGTGAGCCCTGTGGATACCTAAGGGTAGAACATTCTAGTAGAGGCCAGTGCAAAGAAGTTGAAATCAGTCATTCATTGTATGTCAGCCTATGCTGATACCAGAAAGTAATATAGTCAAAGCAAAATTCTACAGATGAATACTCTAATATTTGTGATACTTCTTTTATTATATTCTATTTAATATTCATCCAATAAAAATTTATAGGGTACAAACCATATGTTAGGCATTGAAGCAATAATGAGGAAAAGATAGATAGTTTGTGTCCTCATGAAGCTTACAGTCAATGGAGGTGAGAGAGACAAACAAATAGATACTATACAGTAATACATACTATTGGTAGGAGTTGTACAGGGGCCGTGGGGCAGAGGATAGGAGCACTCTCCCAGAGTACAGGAGATGGTATTTTAGAGAGAAAACTACTGGAGATTAAAGTCTTTCACTTCTGCTCCCAACAGCATAGACACGAGAACAGATTGTATACAGAATCAAGTAACGAATGCTTCACATGTATTTAATCCTCACAACACTCTATGAGGTAAGTAAGCCCTATTATTATCGTTACTTTATAGATGAAAGAATGGAAGCACAGACAGGTTAGGCAATTTGTCCAAGGTCACAGAGATAGTAAGCAGCAGAGAAAGGATATGAACTCAGGCAGTATGGATCCTGTGCTCTTAGCTGCCGTCTTACACACTCTCTGAGCAGTATGCCTGTGCAATAATTTGTTAATGAATAAAGACCTCCAAGTATTTTAACCAGCTGCTTATGGGTAAGGTTTGGCATGGACTGTCTGAATAGTTTCATTCTAGAATGAGTTTTTATCAGTATGACCTAGAATACAGAAAGTCTGTTTTTGTCTAAAAATTAAAATCAGATCATCTTATTCATACTGGGGTATGAATTTCTGACATTGGTATTCACTAGTCCATTAATATAAAAAGTTTGCACTAGAAGCCCCTCTTTGTAATCCTCTCTCCCCCCTTGTCTTCTGACGTTCTCAATAAATGAAGAATAACCTCTCTCTTTTTTTTTTTTGTGAGGAAGATCAGCCCTGAGCTAACATCCATGCCAATCCTCCTCTTTTTGCTGAGGAAGACCGGCCCTGAGCTAACATCTATTGCCAATCCTCCTCCTTTTTTTTTTTTTGTTTCCCTTTTTCTCCCCAAGGGCCCAGTAGATAGTTGTATGTCATAGTTGCACATCCTTCTAGTTGCCGTATGTGGGACGCTGCCTCAGCACAGCTGGACAAGCGGCGCGTCGGTGCGCGCCCGGGATCCGAACCCGGGCCGCCAGCAGGGGAGCGGGTGCACCTAACCGCTAAGCCAAGGGGCCAGCCCCAAGAATAACCTCTTTTAATTTGAGTGCTGTTTATTGAGTGCAACAGATTTTGTCAAATGTCCAGGGTCCCTAAACAAATTTTAAAAATCTGCCCTCTAGAGCCTCAGTCCTGCTCTCAGACATGACCTTCAGAGTCAGAAGCTGGCTTGGCTTTTGCTTCGAGTCAGTAAAAACATCAGGGATGTTCTGGACCAAATGACGTGACTTCTTCCAGGCTACCAGAGAGTTGTAAGATGGCAACCATCCTGAGCAGAAATTGCACTAGTGACCTAGATGAAAAATCTAGATGAGCTCTGAGCAGAGGCATCTGTGGGTGTGGGAGGGGGCTGTGGAGCCTTGCAGAACTACATATTTGCTCTGCTGGATTTCTAAGAGCCGATGATTTCCCATTTTCATCAAGCCCAGCTCCTTGACTAGTTAGACAACTGGAAATTCTCACTGGGGATTGCACAAATTCTATCTGTTGAAGAAATAACATTTTCTGACAATGATAAGGGACACAAATTCCAGTTGGAATTCTCAGAAAGACATGAACAATAGGAGGAGCAAGTGCGTATGAACAAGTGGAGATAGCAGGGAATGAGAATCCCATCACTTTTCAGACTATGAATACTTCTCTAATAATATCCACAGCAAAAAGCCATTGAGTGATTTAGCAAAAACTGTATGAATATTTATACAGCTTACATGTAGATATCTTTACTGTACAAGTTGGTTATTTTCAGGTATGATGTATGTAACATTAGATAACAGCTAAGCTTCACGTCTCATAAATCATTCTAAAGGCTGGATCCATCAAAACAGAATGTCTTAGCTTAACTGATGGTGGAGACAGAAGGTTTGAGAAAAGTCATAATCAGGTATAAATTTCAAACAGAAAAGGAAGAAAAAAGATTTTATCAATTGAATTTGGGGGTAATGCTAGTTATAATGAAAAAAGATAAAAAGTCAGAATAGGATGAAAGAAATTTGGCAAAAATAGTGATCAAAGATTAATACTAAACTCAAATGGACTGACAATGCTATTATATGAGTATTACGATCTCATGCAGTGGAAGGAATCATAGTTAATTTTCTATTTATAAAGAGTTCAACTTATTAATAATATCAAAAATATTGACCAGGGTTATAGAGATGGCAACAAAATTCAACAATTGTCATTACTAATTTTTAGTTTTCTCTTTTAATCGCATGTTCCTCTCAAAGCAAATCAACGTTTCCATAATATATAGATAACACAATTTTTAAAATTAAGTAAATAAAAATATACAACAAAATATGTAACTGCTACTTCTAAGTACTATTATACTGGTCTGAACTTCTCTCTGAAACACTAGATTGCCTCTGAGAGATAAAGAATTCATAAATTTATAATGATAACCAAGTGAAAACAGAGTAAACTTTCTAGATGAAAATATGGCTCTCCTAACGAAAGGCTAACAAACAAGAGAAATGTAATGTGCATTAGAATCATATTGTGGGGAACGTGTTTGTATCTAATCTAATGCTTGCATACATTATTCCAATACTTTGAGAAAAGAGTAGCAATTGTAATTTTGCTCTGAATCAAAATAACAGAATCTGTCATTTGACATGTTTTAGTGTTTGCACTTTCGTTACTGTTCATAGAATAATTGTATGCTTCCTTTTGCTGTTATTTTGTAGCAGTTTATCTCTTTAAAAATGCTACTCAAACTATCTTCAGTAGGAATCTCAAAGTCAAAATCAGTCACTATGTCTCAGTGGATGTTTTCAATACGCCCATACATAAGCTTATGCATATCTGTTTTGATAAAATGTGATTCATACGTGCCTGGTATGTTATTTCACCACAATTTGCATTGTTATAATAGGTTATTGATTCATTTTCAGTTTAAGGGACTAAGGTAGTATTCAGTAATGACTGAGTGCTACAAGTTTATTGCAAGTGCCCAAGGTTCACTCACCCCAAGCAATTTAGTCAATAACCAATTTTTATACTTCTATCTCCTTCAAAATTCCAAACCAATAATCCCTGTGTATTTTTTTAAAAATTATTTCAGTATCACACTAACATTTCCCATGGAAATCAATATGGGTGTGATCCATTAGCCAAAAATCTGCAGTACTGCAATGCAAACATATTAAAAATATTGATCTTGCAAAGCTACTGATGTTTTGATTGACTTTAATGTTTGTAAGCAGCAATAACAGAATTTCAATGACTGAAACAAACTTTTGATTAAAATTATAGATTTTCTTGGGGGAGATTTGCTATTTTACTGGTTTAAAGCAATCACATGGCTTACTTCCCTGACATAAATGAGTGCAGTGGGATATACTTATCCAATTCCTTATTTGTAAATATTCTAGTCTATCATAGCTTACACATCTTTAATCTACTTTGACCTGCTCTGACATTTCAATTCCACTTATTATATCGCATAGTGAGGTGGAATTTTCAGACTGAGAATGGCAGGAATTGAGAGCTCTAATCCTTCTTTTACTATTATGCAACCTTTGGGAAGGCATTTAACTCTCAGTTTAAACTCCCCAAATGTAAAATGAAATTAACCTTGGGAATCAATGAACATTCTTATTACATTTTGAGATCAATGGACAACAAAGACCATAATTTATACATACAAAAGATGATTTGACCCAAAGATATGTCCCTTGAAGAAAGCACAGAATTTTGCAGATGTTTAGTGATCACCTAGCAATGCTCTCATTTTATGTATAAAGAGACTGAGCCCCCAAAAGGTCCAATGACAACCCAAGGAGCTTCTCAAAGGCCTTTCCTGACCACTCTATCTAAAATATACAACTGCATCCCCACTGGGCACTCTCTCACCCTTTAACCTACTTAATTTTTATCCTAACACCACTATCTAAAAAATCAATCAATCAATAATAAATTTCTCTTCTAAAATTTAAGCTCTATGCAACAGAAATTTTGTTTATCCTTTCACTGCTAAATACCCAGAATCTAGAATAGTGTCTGACATACAAGAGGACTCAGTAAATATTTCTCAATGAATGAGGGAAGGAAGGACCCAGAACTGCTAAGGGAATGGGGTCGGGTTGGTGGGGGTAGAGTAGGGGAAGGACTTGATTCTCAACTCTCAGTCCAGTGCTGTTCTAAGGTTTCTTTCTTTACATGCTCCTTTTACTCCCCAGGATTCCCAGAAGTAAGGTACCAAAGGGGATTTAGACTCATATCTATTGTATGTACTTTTGTCAAAGTTCAACGATATTTTCAAGTTTATTTCAACTGTTTCATTATTCAACTATTAATCCTTCCTCTGGGCTTTTTCTCCATTTGTTTGCTCTACCTTCCACCATGTTAAAATTGTAATAAGTTCTCTACATTTTTACTTGGGACATTTCATAAGAATAAAGAAAAACATCAACAGTTTAAGCAAAAAACAGAAATTAAAAATTATCCACTTATCAGCTGCTTATTCTATTTCTATTCTAATCACCCCCATATAGTCCTTCAGGGGAAGCACCAAGGAATAGCTTGCAAATCTGCAGAGACTTTAGCCTCCTCATAAATTCTATTAGCTTTCCCCCAAATTACCCTAAATACAGATACAATATATTTGTAAATATATAATGCAGCTCGAGAACAAATCCCCTGGCCCTCTTCCACAACGCTGCTGCCACCACAGACCTTCAGGAACCGCCTCTGGGGCGGCTGGTTTCTAGTGGGTGCAGGGGAAGCAGTGTGGTTCAGAATTACCAGGTCTAGGTTAGAATCCCCACTCTCGCACTTATAAACTACGCGAACCTCGGTTTGTTCATCTGTAAAAAAGATCATAACACTCACTACAAAGAAGGACCGTGAGGAATAAACGAGGCGATGCACATAAAGTGAACGGCACAGAGCAGGTGTGCAAACAGGGCTATTTCCCTTCTTCCCTTCACACATCAGTGAAAAAAAATAGCTCACAATGCTTCCTGTTTCTTAGTACTATGTTGTGTTTTTTTTTTTCTAAGACTCTCACTTGTGTGAATAGGCTCATAGAATTGGAACCTGTGCAGAAACTAAACCTGAAAAAAGCGTTTAGATATTTATGTGGGACCACAAGTGGTTTTGGGGAATCAATAACAGGCAGATAGAAGGTAAAACTATTTCAAAGAACTGAACAACGTCATCAAATAGTCAAAAGAAATACTTTGGTGGCTGGAGAAGATACTCTATACAAGTACCAGAGGCCGAAGCGTGGAAGGCGATGCTGCATTCTGAGCGGGTATAACAGCATTACTGTCTTCCACGTGCCTTACCTCTGGCTATTCCATCTCTGTAAGTGTCTGGTGCCCTCAGTGCCCTAACGTTCCCACCCTCTTTAATCCATTCTTAGAAACCACCTTCAGCTTCATAAGAATCTACCCTTGACCTGCCCGTGAAAACAGCTCCCTATCAGCAGCTCCATTTGATCACCCACTGAAACCCCTGAGTTCTACCAGTCGCTCTGGGGCTGCAAAGCTAGTGAGCTTTGGATGAGATCTCCTAGGGCTATCTAAGGTCCAGAAGCAATAAGCTAAGCTAGTCCTCCACTTTCAGTGGCATCTTACTGTAGTGATGCCCACCAGTTTCAAGGAAGGCGAAGGACATCTTCTAGGGGACATGCATATAACTGAAGATCAACAGAATATTAAAGAGAATGGTGAGTTTTCTTAAAGGCCTGTTTTTATTTCTAAAAATGAGGACTATAAGTATGAGATGACGAGAAAAGCCAAAATGCAAAAGGGAGAAAATGGTTCTATTATTTCTGCCCCAGTAAGCAGCATGACTTACAATGACCTTAGAAACCCAGCATCACTGATTCTTTGCCACATCCTTAGCAGTGCTATTACTTTGACCCTGCAGGTCAAAGCCTGACTAAAATATTCTCATGACTTAATCACACACCATCCAATGTGTCATGGTACCACTAGAAGTGTGTCCCTTTTGCGCTCCAGGCCACTGTTAGAACCACCAGATCTTCACTTTTGGGGGATCATAAATCCCTTTGAGAATAGGAAAAAAGCTACGATTCCCCTCTTCATAACTCCAGTTCAACAAAGAATTTCAAAGCGTTTATGGAACTCCGTGCAGCTCTTCCGTGGATCCCCAGGCCTGAGGGTATTTAACGGTAATCCGCCTGAGTTGGAAAATACCGATGGATGCCCTCTCTCCTCACAGCATTGTAGGTATGAAGTATGAAGACATTGCTTATGGGTGAAGAGGGGAAGGAGAGGAGAGAGGCAAGTTTTAAATGGAAAGTGTTCTTTTTCTTCAAGTTAGAAAGTATTCAGATGAAGGAAGAAGGCCATTCAAACGCCAGGACTTGGATGCATGCAACATAAGTTGAACGCATGCAAGTGGGAGATTTGGCTTAATTCCAAGTACAAAATATTTCAGTTCCAGGGGGGAAGGTAACCATAGGCCAAAATCTCAAAGCATATATGTAAACCATTTAATATTTTAAAGGGTCCAATATTTTAATTTCTGAAGAAATTCTCAAACTTCTCAGAAATATTAATAACACAAACATCTTAAACGTAGAGGGCTAGTAGTTGCTGAGAAATATTTTGGCATGGATTCTAATAGGGAATTTGATCTTTTTTCAGGGACACACTAGAAAATTTAAAACAGTTATCGAGTACTTAGAAGACATCATCCTAATAACTATTTTAAGGCACATAAGATTAGGGACTGAAACTTCTAGATATTATGCTTCTAAATTATAGGGTAAAGCATTTGTCCTCTTTGAAGACAAAAATTGGGGAAAAAATATATTTCAAAAGTTCATACTCTAGTTACCACCCACCCCAACCACATTCTTCAATTAAGCAACTATTGTTCAGAGAGCACAGAATAAAAGCCCTCCAGCGAAAACTCAATTAAACTGGCAGAAATGCTTAGTAATGTCAAAAGAGAGACTTGAACTCAAATAACTTTGTAATTGAGATTATTACTAAATTATTGGGGGAGGAGTTTGTAAGTTCTCAATTCATAAGGTGCTCTTCTCACAAGCTAGTCTTAAAACTTTACTTTAAAAATGTGGCCAGAAAAAGTTTGGTGATTCCTCAGCAAGTTAAATATAGAATTACTATATGACCCAGCAATTCTACTCCTAGGTATATAACCAAGAGAACTGAAAACAGGTATTCCAACAAAAACTTGTATATGCATATTTATAGCAGCATTATTCATAAGTCAAAAAGTGGAAACAACCCAAACATCTGTCAATTGATGAATGAATAAACAAAATGTGGTATATTTATACAATAGAATATTATTTGGCAATGAAAAGGAATGAAGAACTGATAACATGCTACAACATGGGTGTGCCTTGATAATATCATGCTAAATGAAAGAAGCCAGACACAAGAAGCCACATATTGTATGATTCTATTTATATGAAATGTCCAGAGAATAGGCAAATCCACAGAGACACAAAGGAGATTAGTGGTTGCTAGGGGCTGAGGAGAAGGGAATAGGTAGTGCCTGCTTAATGGGTATGGGGTTTCTTTATGGAGTGACGAAAATGTTCTGAAATTAGATAGTGGTGATGGTTGCAGAAACCTGTGAATGTACTGTAAGTCACTTAATTGTACACTTTAAAATGGTTACAATGGTGAATTTTATGTTATGTGAATTTTACTTTGATTAAAAAAATGTGGCCAGGATTCTTTTTCATTTTATTTATTATAATGCTGGTGAAGAGAGACATTAGTGAAACAAATTCCTACTGAAATTAATAATTGGATATTACCATAGGTGCTTCTTTTAAACTCATAAAATTTCTATGTCTGTTTGATTAGGCTGTGCCTCACTGAAGTGGGGAATTATTCAATCATCTGGATAGTTAAGAATATTATCATGGGTATATATTTACAATTATGGCAAAACAAGACAAAGACAAATTGAGGAATAAATTTACTTTGCCCAAAATTCATTGTAAGCTGAGCAAACAGCTTTGTTTTAGATGAGTGAACAGAATTTTACTGAAATGTAGAGACTTAATTGTCAAAAAAAAAAAAAAAAAGGATTTATTTCTTTATATTTACCCTTCTTGATGTGCAAAAGCAGACAGGTTTTTTTCCTGCCTATAAGATACAATGGAAAATCCACTCACTAAGATTTGGGAAGTTTGAAACGATGCAAGTTTACCAAATATTCACAATGCCTCTAATTACATAGGTACATCGTAATCACTATATTAAACTTGATTTTAAATATATTTTTATATTATATTGCATTTTTTAATTTAAAAAAATTCGTTAATTTTTGCCATTTATTCTCTCTTTTTTTTTTAAAGATTTTATTTATTTATTTATTTATTTTACCCCCAAAGCCCCAGTAGATAGTTGTATGTCGTAGTTGCACATCGTTCTAGCTGCTGTATGTGGGACGCGGCCTCAGCATGGCCGGAGAAGCGGTGCGTCAGTGTGTGCCCGGGATCCGAACCCAGGCCGCCAGCAGTGGAGCGTGCGCACCTAACCGCCAAGCCACGGGGCCCGCCCTATTCTCTTTTAATATAAGCTTTTAAGGGTACAAATTTCTCTGTTTAGTAATCTAGCTATATCAGAAAGTTTTTGTATTTTCATTACGGCTAATTCTAGTATTTTCTAGATTTATTAGTCTTTGATCTTTAACTTATTTGGAGGACTTTTTCTTTAACTTTTTATCCACTCTTTTACTCTCTCCCCAACTTCTATTGTAAAAACATTTAAACCTATAAGAGTTGCAACAGTACAATGATTGCCCATATATCTTTCCCCTAGATTCCATAATTGGTAACATTTTGCAACATGTGCTTCATTGCTTTCATGTGCTTTTTTTTTCCCTGAACCATTTAAGAGTTAGCAGCAAACAAAATAATTTATTTAACAACTGCACCTCAAGTATTTGTGTTTTCTGTCAAAGTCACAAGAGTTACATTGGGTACATTCTTTATTACAGTCATCTACCTTCATACGAGTAAAAATTAGAAAATGATTATAATTATCTTGACTTTTCTGTAACATCTCTCACTATTCTATAAGCATGATGAAGGCAACGTGCCTTCTATTTCTTTGGCTTGATAGCATTCTAATTTCCAACTGTGAGATATTTTTCTGCCTTAAATGGTCCTCCGCACCTTCCAACTCAAATTTTTCCCTTTTTCCAAGTCTCATCTTCCATATACACACCACATATATTCATACATCCATTCTGTTAGCCTTGGAACAGTTAAAGCCTTGCTGTATGTAACCCTCATCTGGGTACTTATTTTCTGCTCTAATGTAAGTTTTAGTTGCACGATGCATTGCCTCATTGAGATCATAAGCTCCTGCAGGATGGGCTCCAGGCCTTTTTAACCCCATGGTTAGTGGATACTAAAATTCCTTCTCAACTTAACTGAAATCTTCACAGCATGATACTTGTTGAAGGAATGTAAATGAATGTAAGACTATATACATTTACTTCTATTGTGTCATATGCGGAAATGTGCTACAAACACATACAAATTAACACTATAGTCTGGTTGACAATTTATTTTTGTTTCATTGAATCTAACCTCATATTCTCCAGAGGAAAGAATTTTCATGCTGAAAGAGTTCTTATAGATTGTCTAGTTCACTCATATACATATAATCGCTAATCCTATAATTTTTCAAGTAGAGGAACTAGATCTACAGAAGTTAAATGATTGACCTAACATTATAAAACTTTTAAAAAGCAAAACTGAAATTAGAATTAAATGAGTTAATGTATCTAAAGTGCTTAGACCAGGGCCTAATTGACATAGGAAGGGCTTAAAAATATTATTAGCTCAGAATCAAGGTTTTTGGATGCCTAGTTCAGTGTATTTTCCACTAAAACACATTACCTCAGATTTCTACAGTAAAATAATAAAGACAAACAAACAGGGAGCATGTTATACATTCTTTCATGAGCAAGAGACAGATGACAGGAAATCACGCAAAGGCTGTCGTCAGAGCGGCTCTAACTATTCTTCCCTACCAGAGGTTGCAAACTGGCTGCCTGTGGGCCTAATCTGGATGGTAGTTATTTTATTCGACCTACATAACAGCTTTAAAAACTTAAGTTTAACTATTAATCTCTCTAGATTTCAAATAAGAGAGATTTCAAATAAATATAGAGATTTCTGGCTTTGGAAAAAACTGGAAAATGTGACAATTATTGGACTTGCATTCCTGCATGTCATCAATCTGTTGGGGTTTGAATTTATAACTCTTACCCTTTAGCTAAGTCCTTAATTGTGATTAATGCATAATAATAATTTTGAATCATGTAGTAAGAACTACATTAGTTAGAAAATACTAAGTGATAATTGCTTGCTATACATAATTGCTAGCCGTACCTAGGTAGCTATTTCCTAGGGTAGGAAAATGGATTGTTATAATAAGGATAAAAACACAAGTGACTGTAGTGTTTAAAAGGGTTAATTATAATTTAACCAGAAAATCCGTTTGAAGAGCACTCACTCTCTGGACTTGAGTTACATAAGATACCACTTTCTTTTTCTTTTATGGGAGATGCTGGTCCAATAACCTTGACTCATGTGTTAAATAAAAACAAATCACACAATTATATTTGGAACTATTTCTTTCCTAATTTAAATATAGCCCTTAAGATCTGAAAATATTTTAGTTAGCCTGCTTTTGACCAGAACTAAGCAGCTATAAGAAAACAAATTAAACATAAAAATAGGTTACAACACATTAAATATCCTCCCTCTGCCACCTTACACTTTTTGGTGCTAAAACATATGCTCTGCCACCTGCAGATAAAAGTCACACACTGAGAGTGTATATTCTGACAAGAATTACTAGTTTCAAGCATGCCTAGTGATTTTGGACAGTAGCACTTAAGAAACCTTCAATCTGGCGGTTTTATCACTGCGTATTTCCTAAAGCATTCCTACAGTATAAAGTTGTACAAGTTTTGGGATCTGACCTTTGGGAGAAAACAAAATAAAATGAAACAAAAAGAATCCCAGGGCAGCATTTTGATCCAACTTGTTTTATTTTATTTTTATTTTTTTGGTCAGACACATACTTTTTTTTCCCCTCATTTATTTTACATCTCAATGACAACCAACCAAGGGTGATTTGTGTATTTTCTGACAGGGTAAAACTCTCTGTTAAACGACCAAGATAACTTCCATTCCTAGGCACATTGGGAAAATCTGTCACAGGAGTTAAAAATTACTGTTGCTTCATAAAGAATTTATTTTCCTATTTTTACATCTCCTTTACCCTTGCTTACTTTTCTATTTTATTTTATTCTGTATTTCTTTAATTAATGTTTCATCTTGTTCCAAAAAGGGTTTGTGGCTTACAGAAAGGAACTCAGGCAGGACTTGCAGTGATGGCAAGTGAAGAGGTTGGCAGATCTCCTCCCCAAATACAACTATAAAAGTCGACAGAACTGTCAAGTGCAATGATTTCAGCACTTTAGAAATCAACCAAAGGCAAACAACAAATTGAGAGTTGTTTCTTCATGAGAAACTGCTGAACTGCAGGTAAGAACAGTGGTGATCTCGACGCACCGCTTCTCCGGCCATGCTGAGGCCGCGTCCCACATACAGCAACTAGAAGGATGTGCAGCAATGACATACAACTATCTCCTGGGGGTTTGGGGGGAAAAATAAATAAATAAATAAATAAAAATTATATAGAACAGTGGTGATCTGTGATGGGCAGCTCGGTAGGCACAGTAGTGTTTCCAGGGAGGGACTGGCTGTGAAAACCTGCAGCTTTGCTGCTAGAGGGGCTGACTTGATTTGGAGTAGAAGGAGAAAAACACATGCCCAATGGTGTTATCAGTAAATAAAGCAAACTCAGTGGAAAACTAACCACAACAGCCCATGGCCCTGCTAGACTGAGGCTGTGATCTCACTTGGGGCGAGCAGCAGACCAGTGGACTAGTAAGAAATTAAATAGGGAGATCCTGGATGTGAGAGAGCCATTGAGAGACTAGATGAACCCCGAGCACATATCTCCTGACTGGGAGGCTGAGCGGGGGCACAGAAGTCCCAGGAAAGCCCAGTAGAAAATGAAAGCTTGGGGTAGACTCAAAAACTGCATGAACTTTGAACACACTCTGCAACTCACACACAGATCCATCCACAGAGCCCTACTGGCTTGGGATGATTGAGCAAAAATACTGATCACGCCTGCATGATCTCTAGGAAGCAAGACTAAAATAAAATAAAAATAGGAATTAAAAGAAAAAAAGAACAGAGATATCAGCATGTGCATCCCGAAAGGGAGACAGATTCTGCAGATTAAGTTCAGGCATTTCTAAAAACAAAACAAAACAAAAACAAATGAACAAACAAAAAAAAAGAGCGGCAGAGGCCGGCCCCATGGTGTAGTGGTTAAGTTCGGCGTGCTCCACTTTGGCAGCCCCGGTTCGCAGGTTTGGATCCCCGGTGTAGACCTATACCACTCATCAAGCCATGCTGTGGTGGCAACCCACATACAAAATAGGGGAAGACTGGCACAGACGTTAGCTCAGGGCTAATCTTCCACAGGCAGACAGAGGAGGATTGGCACCAGGTGTTAGCTCAGGGCCGATCTTCCTCACCAAAAAAAAAAAAAAAAAGCAGCAGCAACAACAACAACCCCCAAGGGAAAAAGAATCAGAATCTAGAGTTGCTCTCACCCCTGCTACTCAACATGGTACAGGAGGTTATAGCCAGTGTAGTAAAGCAAGAAGAGAAATTAATGGCATGCATATTGGAAAGGAAGATTTAAACGATCTTTATTTTTAGATAACATGATGCTACTTGTAGGAGATCCTAAAGATTCTACCAAAAAAAATTCTGGAACTAATAAACAAGTTCTAGTGAGGTCACAGAATCAAAATCAATATGTAAAAGTCAATTTTAATTCTTCATACTAGCAATAAACAATTCAAAAATGAAATTAAGAATTCCAATTACAATAGCATCAAAAGGAAAAAATAACTTAGGAATACATCTAACAAAAGAAGTGCAAGAAAACTAAAAAAAACACTAAGAGCAATTACAGAGCATCTAAATAAAGAACAAAGTAGAAGAACTTATACTACCTAATTTCAAAATTTACTATAAAGCTACAGTATTCAAAACAGCAATGGTACTGGTGTAAAAAACAGACATATAGATCAATAGAACAGAACGTAAAGTCTATTATAAACCCTTACTTTATGGCCAGTTGATTTTTGAGAAAAGTCCGAGGCCATTCAATGGAGAAGGGATAGTTTTTTCAACAAATGGTGCTGGGAAAACGAACTTAGATCCTTGCCACATACCATAGACAAAAATCAACTAAAAATGAATCATACCTAAATGTAAGAGCTAAAACTATAAAATGTCTACAACAAAACATTGGAGATAATCTTTGTGAAGTTGGGTTTGGCAAAGACTTCTTAGATGTCTATGACACCAAAAATATGACCCAACAGAAAAAGAATGATAAGTTGAACTTCATCAAATTTTGAACTCATAAAAAGTTCTGCTCTTCAAAAGATACCATTAAGAAAAGGAAAAGATAAGTCACAACCTGTGATAAAATATTTGTAAATCACATATCTAATAAGGAATTTGTATCCAAAATATACAAAGAACTCCTTTAACCCAATAATAAAACAAACATCAGATTAAAAAATAGGCAAAAGAAATACAGATATTTCACGAAAGAAGATATACGTATGACTACTAAACACATGAAAACACACTCAACATCAAGTAGTCACTAGGGAAATACAAATTAAAACCATAATAAGATAACACTACACACCTACTAGAATGACTACCATCGGAAAGACTGACCATACCAAGTGTCACTGAGGATGTGGAGAAACTGGAACTCTCATACTTTGCTGGTGTGAACATAAAATGGTGTAGGCACTTTGAAAAACAGTTTTGGGGCCGGCCCGGTTGCGCAAGTGGTTGGGTGCGCGCGCTCTGCTGCAGCAGCCCAGGGTTTGCCAGATCGGATCCCGGGCATGCACCGACGCACCACCTGGGAAGCCACGTTGTGGCGGTGTCCCATGTGGAGTGGAGGAAGACGGGCACGGATGTTAGCCCAGGGCCAGTCTTCCTTAGCAAAAAAAGACGAGGATTGGCAGATGTTAGCACAGGGCTGATCCTCCTCACAAAAAGAAAAAAAAAAAAAAGAAAAACAGTTTTATAGTTTCTTAAGAAGCTAAACATAAAATTATCATATGACCCAGCAATTCCACTCTAAGTAGTCACCCAAGATAAATGGAAACATACGTCTGGACTGATTCATTATGTGACTGTTCATAGTACCATTATACATAATAGCTCCAAACTGAAAATAATTCAAATATTCATCAACTGGTCAATGGATGAACAAAATGTGCCATGGTCATCCCTCGGTATCTGCAAGGGATTGGTTCCAGGACCCCCACAGATACCAAAATCCTCTGATACTCAAGTCCCTCATATAAAAATGACATAGTATTTGCATAAAACCTAGGCACATCCTCCTATGTACTTTATTTATTTATTTTTTTTAAGATTTTATTTATTTATTTTTTCCTCCCAAAGCCCCAGTAGATTGTTGTATGTCATAGCTGCACATCCTTCTAGTTGCTGTATGTGGGACGCGGCCTCAGCGTGGCCGGAGAAGCGGTGCGTCAGTGCGCGCCCAGGATCTGAACCCAGGCCGCCAGCAGCGGAGCGAGCGCACTTAACCGCTAAGCCACGGGGCTGGCCCACCTCCTATGTACTTTAAATCATCTCTGGAACTTGTAATACCTAATACAATGTAAATGCTATGTAAATAGTTGTTAAACTGTATTGTTTAGGGAATAATGACAAGAAAAAAAAGTCTGCATGTTCAGTACAGACGTAACCATTGTAGGCCTTTTGAGCTGTGGTTGAAGCCGTGGATGTGGAACCCGTGGATACAGAGGGCCAACTATATCCATAAAATGGAATACTATTCAGCAATAAAAAGGAATGAATTACTGATACATTGCTACAATATGGCTAAACCTCACAAATACTGTAAGCAAAGAAGCCAGACATAAACAACCACATATTGTATGATTCCATTTATATGATATTTGTAGAAAAGGCAAATCTGTGGAGACAGTAGACCATTGGTTGTCTGGGGCTGCAGGAGAGAGCAGGACTGACTGCAAATGGGCACAAAGAAACTTTTTGGAGTGATGGAAATATTCTAAAATTGAATTGTGGTGATGGTTGCACAACTATAGATTGGCCAAAAAATTGGTGAATTGTACACTTAGAATGGATTTATTTTATAGTATGTACATTCTACTTCAATAATGCTGTTAAAAAATAAAATATAAAATTATACAAAAGTACAAAAACATTTGAAGAAGTCAAGGCAAAAGCAAAAATGGATAAGAAAATAATGAACAGGTATTAGTCCTATTTAGTCGCTACAGATGAGATGCAAATTTAGCTCTAAGCTTCCAAATGGCTAAAGCTAGGAGGGGAATACAAGGTATGTCAGTGGTTCCCAAACTTGGGGCATCAGTGGGGATTACCTGGGGATCTCTGAAAAAAGCTAATGCCTGGCTCCCACCCTAGACATTCTGATTGAACTTTAAAAAGAAAGAGGCTTTGGCTGCTCTTGTAGAGTAAAGTTTGGGAACCACTGGAACAACATACTATAAGATTTTCATTGTCCATAAGACAAAAAGAAATAACTGTTCGGGGAAGAACTGAGTTCTGGGAAGGATTTCTCCTTGGGTCCTCCTAAGAGAGGATCTCATAAGATGTAGTGGGTTACTGTCTCTAAATCAGCCATGCTTGGCCCATGGTGGGCCCTGAATGGGTTACAATGGTACAGAGATAGTGATCTTTCAGTTCCCAGGGCAGCCAAGGGGACCAGGGGCACCTGCAGCTGCTGTGCCTGTGGCCTCCAGCTTTGAGCAGTCCCCTCCATCCACACCAGGATACTGAACAAGTACACTATGTTTGTAATATATGCCATAAAATAAAAAGCACTTTGTCTAAAGATACCCATCATAGCTGTAACAGGGTATTTTATATAATTTTTTCTTTTAACAAACTGATTACAAAACAGAGACTACAATTCAGTTAAAACATTTCTGCAAGGGGCCAAAAATGTCCAGTTATCTGCTATCTGGCTTCATTTACCCCACAGTATTACATGCCATTACAAAATGCACCTGAACTCCTCCTTTTAGGTCACATTTATGTTAATGAATTTATTTATTAATAAGGTCACTTGATTTACCATGCAGCCAAGTTTGGCCAAAGGAGCTGGCCGTGGCCCCCAATGAATGCTCCCCAATGCCTCAGAAACTGTGAAAGGCCTTATGATGCCCACCGCTCCAAATCCACTTCTTTACATGTAATTTTTAAGCTCACTGTAACCACAATGAAAACTACATTGCATAATATAAGGTTGTAGCATATTCATGTTATTTATGAGACACTGACCTTAGATTAAAAAACGTTATAGTTAATCTTTAGTCCAAACATTCCCCTCCACCTCTATTTTAAATTAATTCCACATAGAGTGACTGTTTATAATGTGTGTCACTGAGGGGCGGGCATTAAGATTCTACCCTTCAGAATTTTTTGGGGGCATGAAATTTCAGATAAAATTGCTGGTGCAGAGGCCTACCAGTGTAGGGTATGGCTTATGGCTACATAAATTCTCCTGGTCACCTGCAACCCTTACTCAGGAGAATATTCCTAGTGGGGTTTTCCCAGCAAGTATGACTTTGAGGAGATAGCCTTGATAAGTGCATTAGTCAATCTTTATGGTTCTCTACCCCATTAGTCACATCACTACACCAGAGTTACACCAACCACAGACAGTAAAATCATCTTACATATTAATTTCCCATATGACACATCAGATTCCTGTATCAAGAGCTTCTGTTTTAAATCAAAAAGTTAGGTTCTTGCCTATATAACCACAATATTCCATTTAACCTTAAAGAAATTCCATTCTTCCCCTAATGCACTTTTATTATCTATAAAAATGAACCATGAGGATTTTACTCTACTTATTTGAATATTGCAATCACTTTTGTTTACTCTGAAAATGAAAGAATGAAAGTGTATGAATACACTTGTATTTCTAAAATGTATATCTAATCAAAAGAGGATTTCAGAGAAAAGTACAAATGTGAGGACAGCAAAAAGGAAAAAGTTTTACATGAATGTTCAGCATTAATGGATAAAACTTCAGCAAAAATTATAGCTAAATATTTTTAAAATGCACCTTTAAGTCTCATTAATTTAAAATTTATCACAAATATAGAACTGCATTCTGCTGCAGTCCCCTTAAGTCATCTTGTTAAATTTTGTCACAACATGTGTTACTGTAGTTCTACACTTTTACCTTTGCACTTTGTAGTGTGTAGCAGAGCAACATAATTAACCACTGCTAGGTAGTGTTTACGTTAGTTCTCAAAAGGTTAAGAAGCTGATTATAGCTAAAATCAGCTTTGCCTGAGGCTTCAGGGGCTCTGTGTAATCAAATTAGACAAGCAGGGCACAGTGTCACCTAACACAAACCAGTGGCACTTTCTTCTTTGCTCTGACCCTTTTCCCCCTTTTTTATTAGAAGAACAACTCATGCTTTACATTTTTACCAGATAATTTTAAAAGACTTGTTTCTAATAAATTTGGCATGCGAGCTCATAAGATGTCCACCTGTTTAAAAGTAATGAGAGCAAGTCGAGAAAATTTTGAAAAAAGAGTCTGAAAAAAAATCTTGCTTGTTAAAAAACAAATCTACATTTAGAGAGATTGGGATGTTTCAAAGAAAGTATTTTCTTAAAAGGTGACAACATGATCACATGTACATGACATTATGGACATGTCCTAGCTTTAAACAGACTGTCAGTTTCGCTTTGCAGAAAACCTCACAATGGTTTTTCTGCTTCCAAGAGAACTCAGAGAACTTTAAAAACCTGATAGATAAGGTATTAGCATTTCTAAGAAACCATGGGTAACCCACTCTGCTGAGTTATAGCTCATCCTCTTTCCATCTCCACTCTTTGAAGTCAGGCAAGGTGAACTGTATAATGGACGTATTTAAGGAGGAGGTTTAACAAGGTGAGGAGAAGAGCAAACCAGCCCTACTTCAGAGACTCCTTTTCCACAAGGTTCTATATTTAAATGCAGGAAGAACTATTAATCAAATCCAAATCTTGCTACCTTTGAGCCTAAAGGGAACAAAAGCATGAATGCTAAAGAGATATGAAAAAAGAAAAGAATGGCAAATTTAAATAAAAATCTGGAATCTCGTTCTTAAAATTTATGAATCACTATTAAAACAATAGGTAACATTTGTTACATCTTTATCTTCCTATATTTGACTTTGAACTTTTGGTTCAAATTCTACATATTTATTACTTTGCTTGAAATACAGAAACAAAATGAATGTAAACATCCTACAAATGAGTGATCAGGAGAAAATGAGTTTTGCTAATGATTTATTCCGGGCAATAAAATCAAAATTTGTTATTTTAATTGATTAAGTCATAAAGAGTTCCTGGAGAAGTCAAATCTTGCTATTTGCACAGTCAGACAATTTCTGCTAATCCAGCAGTACTTAACAAATTCACATGTGGTTAGCTTGTCTTGCCATAGCTGTATATCACATTTCTGTGCTGCAAGCTGTGCAAAAAAAAATCAATATGCCAAGTTTAACAAAAGGACAGGAAACATGATGTTCTCCTATATTTTCAATGAACCTCAAATGATTCTGCTGTTCATACTCAGTACAATTTATGGCAGAGAAACGTATTCTTCAATGGAAAAAAATCTACAATGGAATGAATTATATAAATTCAGAGCTGAAGTTCTGCCTTATTCCATAATAATAATTTATTTAGAAGATTCTGATATTCTGATTCAATGTGCAGAGTACAATCAGCCATTCACAAGGCATATTTTTTTTCTTGATGAAGGCTAGCATATATTTTTTAGACCAAAGGAATATATATTGTCTATTTATGGTAATATTTTGATGTACGTATTTAATTTAGGTTTTGGAGACTTTTTTTGAATGTCTCTTTTCACATGTGAAACATAGGATGAGATGGTATCTATTGAGCAAATGCTTTACATTATAGCACTAGGAAAAAAAATCCCAGTGGATCCTGAGCTCCTGTACTGGTTAATTGATTCTAGATTTTTACATCTTCTTTTACTGCTGCAGAAGTACATTATGTGTGGAAGTAGATTAGGATGAAAATGTTAAGAATGAGGTAGGAGTGGTCATGACCAATAGGTCTGCACAGAGCAGTGCCACTTCTGCCTTCTCAACTCAGCCATGTGGAACTAAGTGTGGCAAAACAACCAGTACGTTGGACTGCAGCCAAAGGATTCAGAACTGTTGCCACTGTTGCTTTCTTTTTTTTTTGAGTAAAAAGAGAATTGGCTTTAGGAATCTTCAACAGGGCCACGCACACAGAAAAATAAGAAAGCTGAACAACCCACATAGACAGAGGAATTCACTTAGACATATGGAAAATTCTTTGGTAATTTCTCTTCATTCCAATGAGCAGTAGTAAATGGATTAACGGCCCTTAGCTGGGCAAGAGCATGTCAGTGATCTGTACTGAAGGTATAAACTGTTACATAAGACATACTCAGAGCATCACACTTATTTCTAACTTTCTATTAATGTGTTATGTTTATAAGACAATTTCATTCATAGATTAATATACCATTTAAAAGACACTAGGCACAAAGTTCCTAATCAGAAAATAACAATGTAACGATTTTAAGTGTTAAATAATATTAATGTTACTATACTCTTATTCATACTCTTATTTCATACTCTCATTTCAAAATAGAGGATACAACACAGCTCAGAATAGTGATAAGTTTTTGTATGCATATTCAGGAAACCCAGAATACCAGAGCTCGGGAGAAAAATATACCAAGGTATACAGATCATAATTTAAATGTGCATTAAAGTAGATTCTTTAAAGTCTGCAACTATAATAATAGTCATATATAAACCCAAAATAGTTGTATGGCCCTAGTGCATAGTCTACTCCCAGGAAATGAGAGAGTTAACATTTTATTTTAACAACAACAGAAAGGGGTCTGCCCATTTTTCTTATGGGGAGTGGCTTATTACTGAGAAAAACTATCTTAATACGTTACTAATTTTAAGTTCAAGTGGCAATTCAAATAATTTTTCCACTTTTCATCTTTATAGATTTTAAGTTTTCTACTTTTTCTCACCTCTCTAAAGACTCTTTGGTAGTACCTCTTCCCTCATCACTGGAAAACATCTATTAATGAGATTTCCCTATCACTTTATTGCCAATAAATCAAATCTATGGTTCACTTCCGATGTAAATGCCTGGTCTCTCTTCTCAAGGCAGCACTGCCAGTTCTCTCTTGGATGTCTTCTTTAGACATCTGATCACTTCTTTCAACTCAAATGGAGGGGCTCACCTTCACTTTTTCTAGTCCTACTTCATTTCCCCAGCTTCGCAGGTATCCTCACTTCTTGTCTGCCCACACTGGAGATTTCTCTATAACTTTTACACACCTCAAAATGTCAGAATCTTCACAAAAGTATCCTGAGCTTGCTATCATGGGTGTTATCTATAGGCCAGAATAAACCAGCTGTTGCAAGCTGAAACATTTGGTCTGCCTGAATTCTTTGGCTACGGAGTATGTATTTAATTCGGTCTGAATTAAGGCACTAGAAGAGAATGTCAGAGCTGGAAAGGATCATGGAAATCATCTACCTATCTAATATTTAAAATGATGAGAGAGCCAGAGAAGTTCAATAACTGTCCCAAAGCCACATATGGGTTAGTGACTCTCATCATTCTGTACTCACATTGTGCTGCAATTATTATGCTCCTGAAAACAGAATTGGAGAGAACTATCAACTAATAAATTTCCTACAAACAAGATTTCTACCACTTTCAATCAATATACTCCTTCTGTTTCTACTGTTAAACCTTCCATGCACTTTTTCATTATATCTTAACGTGACTCCTGGGTTTTCTTCCTCCCTGATTCTCCCTTTCTTATCTGTCTGTTAAAAGACGTATGTAAAGTCTATCTTGCTCACAAGCTGCTGTGGCCACATTACTTCCTTGTAGAAATTGCTTATTAAGTATCTTTCCTAAGCTAAACTGAACCTTTCTAAAAGTCCATCTACTATCTATCTCCAATAAACTAAAATTTTAACATCTCACTTTTCTACCTGTTTTGTTCCCTTCCTTTAAGTAATGCAGATTCAAAATCCTTTGGTTTCTATTTCTAGCACTCTGAAAATTCATTTGGGTTCCTAACTCTTTAAAAAAGCTTCCTTTCTCATTTTTCTTATGCTCACTTTTTGGAGTATTTTAGAGTAGTTTCCTTTCTCTCCCAACCTTCAACGCTAGAAGAGATGGGCATCGTTTTGTCATTTACACTTATCTACTCAGGCCATCAGGCCTTTTCCCATTCAAATCTCTTCAAGATACCCACTTATGAGTGTTTCTTTGTAAAATCCATCTAATTAATGGACAGGCTATGGCCATCACTTAATCTTCAACTCTATTTCCTCATATCTTTTAATTTTAGAAACATAAAACCCTAGAATTGAAATAGATATTAAAGATTCTTAAGTCTAATCCTTAACGAATGTAAGAATTCCTTCTACCAAATTCTTAAAAAGTGGTCATTGAGTCTTTGCCTGAATGCTTCAAAAGACGGACAGCATACTAGTTTACAAGGCAGCCCACTCCATTTTTCAAACAACACAATCATTATATTGAGTCTATTTAATTTCCATAATCCACAATCAAAGCCTTTGTCATAATGCATTCAGAACGTCATCTATGGTTCGGGGTTCAGAATAGCTGCATCATTAAGCTGTCTGTGAGTTCTTTTGGTGCCATAACTTTAAGATCTGAATGCTATCTACTAGATTTCAAGAGTTGCTCCCCCCATTACCTGCCCCCTTGTCCAGTGCTACTGAACATCTACCATCGACTGCACTAAATTATTCAAGGAAAAAAATTTTAAATCTTTATCTGGGCCATTAAAAGAAAAACTGAAAATCTTCAGCTGATGCTAGTTCTACAGTTCTGAAGAAACTGGCCTGCGAAATATTTTAGTCCCTTGTAATAAGGTAGCTCCGTGGTTGTGAGTGGGCGACAAGCTCAGGCTTTAATATATTAACTTTCATATCGCTGGAAAATCATATACCCATGAAACTTTATTTCTCTTACTAGAGAAAGCATGTGCTTCGAAGAATTACATTTCAGGCATTTATGATAGACAATCATGTTTTACATTTCTTCCTTTTAACTTCATTGATTTACAGGGCCAAATACCAGACTCACGTTTTAATCTTTCATTTTGTGATGCCGAACTAAAGGTATACATAATCTCACCTACGTGTGTATATTACACTTTTGAAATAAACATAATGAAGAACATAATGTGAACATAGCCCAAGGCCCTGTGGAAAAAGGCATAATTTTGGGAAAAGCAAATAGTGGTAAAATCTCGAAATTAAGCAAATAATCTTGGAATTAAGCTAACTCCCTGGACTGGTTTAACTTTGAGATTTGTTTAAAGGGTAGTTTTAATTTGATAGCTCTGGAAAAGGGGAAGCAGAGGGGTGGAACCTAGCGAGGCAGCTCTGTAAGATGAACTGCTGTTAGGGTGAAGGGGCTGGTTACAGTAATAGCTGGAAACCATAAGTGTTACAGGCTTTGAAGTCTGTCCAGCTTTGATGTCTTACTCTCATACTTAATCGTAAGATAGTATGGAAGAGGAAAAAATAAGACTTTCCAATACTGTCTTTGGTGTCATTGCTAGGGAAATCCTAGTATGAAAAAAGATTGGTGTCTGTGTGAACTTTAAGGATCACTGGTTTGCTCTTTATTTTTAAAAAGTTTTAAATTATTGATGCTATAATTAAAATTATTTGTGAGTCTGGGGCAAGCACATGGATACGAAAAAACATTCTTAAATTTGTTATTAGACTATGTCAATCAACCAATAAGGAAACATGTATTAATGATGATTTAGGGTTGTCACTATGCTAAGCATTACTTAGATCAAGTTATATATATGTGGTTCTCAACCTTGAGGATCTTATTAGCTGAGGACTGATAACCTGCTTGTAAGGAGCCTTAGACATCCTCTAGCCCAAGATTGAAACCCAGAGAAGCTGGTTTGTTTTGGAAACAAAAGATGAAATAGCCAAGTACACACATACATACATATACATTAAATAAATGATGACCAATAGACAACATGTACAAATGAAGGGATAAGAGCATCTTGTGAGTTCTTGGCTAGAAGAAAAATTATGGGAATTTCATGTTTGGACAGAGTATTGTTTCCCTAATTTGTGTAACAAATCAGTCATTTGTGTAACACTTCTATGCATTTTGCCATATGCACAAACTACTAGTACTATTAAAATATCTGGTATTTTCTTTACATCAACTCACTTTCTCCATTTGCCTAGTCCTAAGCAATAATATCCATTAAATGGGGTTCATGTGTTATTCATGTCTTTTTCTAATACATATTAGAATAAACAAATAACTACTAAAATAAAAACCAGTTCACCCATGAACCACCAGCGGTACGCATATAAAACACTGAGATGGAGGACTCAAGGGAAGAATATATTCTAATTATTTCTTGTGGTACTTAAATGAAAACTATGATTTTTAAGCCTGTACTCTTTAAGTATTTAGACATCCATGTGTCCAGCGACCTAGGATAACCTGAATTTAAAATTTTCTTTTCTTTTCTTTGGGATTATGTGGTTTGATGCTTCCTGTCTTAAAACTTTGTTTAATTATTGGAACTTGCCCCAGCTTACTTCATGGATAATAAATAATCTATAGTTAAAAAAATCTATAATAACATATGGTAGTCCGAGACCAAAGTGGTAACTTAAAAAGTTGAAAGGGAAAAAGTCTCCTTTTGACTTTTTCTTAATAGTGCTGTCTTGTTGCCTATTGCTTTAAAAGAAAAAGAAAACTTTCTAGCTTTTCTAGGTAGAAAGAAACTACAGAAACAATCTTACAGGCATGACTTTAATGGGAAAAGGAAAAGAATGATTAAAATTCTATGGCTTTCCTCTTGTTTACGTGCTGGTATCATGTAATGAGATGAGGAAGAATCCAAAGTCAGATACTGGCAGAGAGGGGTTAACCTCACCTCATGAAAACAAAAGGTTACTCCTCTGTTAAATTCTTATCCTTTAAGTGCATTAGAGTTGACTGTAAACATAAACAAAAGCCACTAGTGGGCAATTAAATTTGAAGAAGTGGCCCATAAAAAGTGGAATATTCAGCATGTATTAGAATCAGTTACACAACATCTGATTTAATAGTTAGATTTTAAGTGCCCCTCTTACAATACATGTTAAATGGTCTCAACAAATCATATTCTGTAATGAAGCAAAATGACAATTTCAATGTAGTCTAAGGCTTGTAGGACAAGAACATTAAAGTAAATTAATCTGTAATCCTTTATATACTTTAAAAGGTTGAAAATCTGCAGGCATTTGTAACAAGAACTTTAAAATTAATTTGCCATTCCCAAAGTCATGGCACTAGACAGGAAAGAGGAACTTGGCATGTTACCAATAAATTATGAGAGAGCAACACCTCGGGGTTAGAGGGCATGATGACTTCAACAAATCTCACCAGCTAGGGCAACAGATTAAGCTGGGCGAGAGGATGCCCTACAACCTTAACCTGTTAATACCTTTAAATTCTTAAGAATGACCTCTAGTCTGCGCTTTCATATTAGTTGTTAGTTACACTAATTACAGCTTAACTGGTATTGTTGGTACCAGTTTTCCCTCAAAAGACATGTAGAGAAAGGTTATCTCTAATAGCTTCAAATAACTTCAGCCAAATTCTGCTGTGCACATTAGGAGCACTTACCTCCAGTTTTGAATGGGTCTTTTATAGACATCAAAGGAAAGACACTAAAAGCAATGTGTGTTTGTGGATTCTATAAAGCATTTCATATAGGAAGCTGTAAAAATAAGAACAGTAACTTCTCCTGTGACTACAACTCTAGAATAGTTTAAAACAAGGTCATTTATTTTTATGTTTATTTTCAACATATAGGGGCCGGTGATTTTAAATATAAGGAGCTAGTTATATCTTGACTGTGCTAGTGAAGCAAAAATACTCAGCCCATGAAATCCCCTCAAAATTTATGGTTTTTAGAAAGGGCTAATGAAATTTCTATCATGATCTTTTAGAACCGTTTTAAGTTCAACATTTACACTGATGTTAACCTAACATTATATGGAATCGTGCACAGATTCCAAAGCCCATTTACAAAGATTCAAATACCATCTGTGAAGCTGCAGTAAATTACCCTGTAACATTCATCTTTAAACCAGGCACTAAATCAGAACAGCAACATACCAAAGAGATTTAAAGCAAGAGAGTCATAACTGAATTATCGAGATTAATGTAAATACTTTCACACATACGAGCTGCAGGTTCTCAATATCACATTGCTTTCTCTTTGAATGAAACATATAAAATTACTTCTAAGTCTTAAAAATAAATTACTAATATCTAAGCGACACCAGTGTTTTTCGTACATACAAAAAGAACTGAAAATGATGGCTGAACTGCGTTGTTAATCTAAGTGTGCTCCAAGTTAAGAAATACAATAACAAAATTTTGATTTTATGAAATAGACACACTAGGGAGTGAGTGTTAACATCACAAAAAGAAACTTTGTTTTACAAAACTTTAAACCAAACCTAGTGTTTTTAAAAGGTGTTGACCAACAGAATTTTGACTTAAACTCTTTGGGAAAATGAAGACAGATAATTAGAGCACTATGTTATCAAACCCAAAATGCCATTGATTTTAAGATTCATCATTACTCTGTTTACCACTTAGAAAAAACATTGCCAAGTAAGCTATGACATAATGCTTTCTTATCACTCTGATTCAAGATATATTCAAACTTTAGGTAGTTAAAATTGAATCTTGTAATAAAATACAATATTTTATACTAAATTGACTTGTCTATCAATATATTTAACGAACAAGTTGTTCTCGTGAGAGCAGTTTTGAAATATAGTCACTAGGTGATATTAAATAATTTTATTATATACAAAGCATTGAGAGGACATTGACCACGTATTTTCTATCTTCTCTGAGGATAGAAAAGGAGGAAGGGCAGCTGATACATTAGTGATTTCAGTTTGCTTGACTAATTTATTGATTGGCCAATAGCCCCACTTCTTTCCAAGGATTTAAGGCACATGACAAGAAGATCACATAAATAAAATAATTAGGAAAATAAGAAACAGAAAACCAGAACTGGGGAAAAGAACAAAAACAAGCAGATTGTAAGAACCTATATTATTTCAATTAGATATAAAAATAATTTATGAATATCAAAGTATGTCCTAGATTTTTATTTTTCACTGCAATTTAAAAAATAAAGCATAATATATTTATCTGTGAGAATCGAGGGACAAGTTTGCCTGAAATATAGGACCCTGGTAATCCCAAAGAATTTCCATAAAACAGATTATTACAATCTACTATGACGTGTTAAAAGATAGATACCAAATGAAAGTATGACCAAGAGAGAAATCAAATACTGGGAAAAATAACCCCCAAATACCAGCAGCTCTCCCCTGAAAAGATTAATTTGGTTGTACCAACAAAGTAGGGTTAATATGAATAACTAGTGGACTAAGTCTGTGTATGTTCAAATGTTAAAACTGGTCTATGACAGATGCTATAAGGCTATCTTAGGATATAGGTGGGTAAATGAGTGTGCGCCACCCCAGGACTCAATAGTACTGTCTGGAATGAATACTGCTGCAAGTAGGTCCTCTGCAGAGAGGAACTCAGGTTTCACGCAGTGAACACAGCAAAAATGACCCAGGGCATTATGCAAACATTTAGATCTATTTCAGAATCACAGACTCAATACAAGTTTGCTGATGGATGAATTCAAGTATTTAAAATGTAGGATCTTCTGGTATTCAGTTATCCCACATTTTCTCTTTTCTCTGCATCAGATAACATAGCATTGATTGTGGCACGTACATTAAATTTTCCAAGAAACTAGAGAAATTCACACAATGACAATTATGGTAGGCACACTCAAAACCCTTCTTTGGGGAAGCAATCCTTTTCAACTCACATAGTCCTTATTGGGCTATCAATTATAATGTCATGTCCCAGCTCCAAGCCCCTTATAGGTATGGCTGGCCCTGGCTGGCCAATCACAGCCAGTCCTACTATTCAATCTCTTTGGCTTCAGTGATTAGTTCAGGGATCATCATAGGACCCAAGCAGGGCCAATTAGAGTTGTCACTACGATTCTTATTTGGATGCTAGAGCCTTTTCTCTGGGATAATGCTGAATAGAAGATGCTACAACTGCTTGTAGGTACCCTCACTGTCCGTGTGAAGAAAGCCCTGTCTGCAAGAAAGAAAAAATGAGGCTATTAGGCAAAGAAAAGTAGAGAAAGAGATGGAGGGAGAGTCTTGATGACAGAGTTTGGGTCTCAGTATCTAGTAGGATCCGAAGTAGATATACCCCTGGTCTTTTCTACTTACATGAATCAATAAATTATTTTTTTTTCATAAGCAGCTTGCATTGGAGTTATGTAACTCACAATGAAGAGAGTCTGATCTAACTCAGTAATTCAAAAGGGTAGATTGTATTCTACTCTTTTTTTCAACTTCTATAAAACATGAGACTGATATTCATGTGTGCATCTTTGAATCTGTAAAATAACTAAGCAGTAAACTTTAATAGTAGCATTTTTAAATGTTAATACAGGTTTAAGGGTAAGAAGTTTCTGGATTATCCATGTAAGTGCTATAGATAACTCAAAAAGGTAGGTAATCCAAAGTAATTCATATGCAGTCTTCTAATACTTCAAAATAATGAAGCAGGGAGGGGAGTCAGAGAGGAGAAGGAATTTATTCTCCTGATTATGTTTTTCTGGGCACAATTAAAAGTAGTTTGCATTTGCTGAGAACACACGAGTTTGGTATTGGGAAAAATTGGCACAGAAATGTACTGAGAAACAAGGGAAATCTAGCCTAAGATCACGGTTTTGTTGTAGATATTGCCCCAAATAAACGATCCACTCATAACCAATTGAGAGCTAGGTGTAGCTGTTTCTCTTGGGTAAGAAAGCAGAAGGCACTGGACAAGAAATGCATTTCCAGAATGAATTTTCATAATGCTTAAACTATAAGATGTAAACCACTTTAAGAACTGACTGGAAAATAACTGTCATCTGGCATTATGATTTGTATGAGCTATATTACACCTCAAGCTGAGTTATAAAGAACTCCAATAAAAATATCTCAGTCTTCTCAGAATAGTTACTTATCTTCCATTTTCTAAATATCCTTATTAAATTCAATAGAGTTAACTTTTAGAAACTTGAAGTTATTAGGCTATCTACCTTCTGGCTATTCTCTGTTGGTGTAAGCATCTGAAAAGGCAATTGCCCAGTGGAATGCACCAAACATGAGTTGGCTACCTTAAGCAGACCTCTCAAAATTATTCACCTAACAATTGTTTCATTATGCATACTTTGGAGATTTTCAGAAGTAATATACATTCATAAGAAATAGATCAGTGCTGGATCCTAATAGATTTTTGGCCTGTCTTCAAAACAAAATTTGTCTGCTGAAATAACTTATGCTAAAAAGTGTCACTCCATATCTAAAGACAAAGCATGGGTGTCACGACTCGTGTGTTTATTGATGGCCTCTGACACTGGTGAGTCTGCATGATTTGGGAAAAAAAATTAATCTTCTTCAAATTCTGCATTGATACTAAGGTATTTTAGAAAGTATTGTAAGGATTACTATATGTGTTAAAGCATCTCAATATTCATGGATGGAAGCAATATTGGACTTAATGATAACTAAAGATCTACAGGTTTGGGGGCTGGCCGGGTGGCGTAGCGGTTAAGTGCGTGCACTCTGCTGCGACAGCCCGGGGTTCACCGGTTCGGATCCCGGGTGCGCACCGACACACTGCTTGTCAACCCATGCTGTGGTGGCGTCCTGATAAAGTAGAGGAAGATGGGCATGGATGTTAGCCCAGGGCCAGTCTTCCTCAACAAAAAAGAGTAGGACTGGCATCGGACGTTAGCTCAGGGCTGATCTTCCTCACAAAAAAATTAAAAAAAAAAAGATCTATAGGTTTTTAATTTTACAAAAAAGTGCGTTATTAAGCACTGCATTGTTCTTTATGCTTTGTCAAGCACTTTTCAATAATTTTTACAAGCTTTTTTTTTGTTTTTGTTCTCAGAATGACTCTGCATAGGAATATGTCATATCAATCATTTTTATTTCATATGAGGAGAAAACACAGATGAATTAATTATTTATCTTTTTTTTGTGTGAGGAAGATCAGCCCTGAGCTAACATCCATGCCAATCCTCCTCTTTTTGATGAGGAAGACCGGCCCTGAGCTAACATCTATTGCCAATCCTCCTCCTTTTTTTCCCTTTTTCTCCCCAAAGTCCCAGTAGATAGCCGCATGTCACAGTTGCACATCCTTCTAGTTGCTGTATGTGGGACGCCACCACAGCATGGCCAGACAAGCGGTGCGGCAGTGCGCGCTCGGGATCCGAACCCAGGCTGCCAGTAGCGGAGCGCACGCACTTAACCGCTAAGCCACGGGCCGGCCCCTAATTATTTATCTTAAGTCAAATGTTTGGTATGCAAATTTACTGATATCTATTCTATCTCCAGTATCATCCCAGGCACACTCTTGCATTGTGAGCTGTGGGCAGAGACAGCATGACTGTGTTTCATGACAGTCAATGGGGATTCTAATCAGACATTTTTTTGCAAACAAAGGCAACCAGACTACTACTTAAGACACTGTCTTTGGTGCCTGATGTTTTTTTCAATTACCAAATCCTTCCCAGTGTTTCTTATGATACTGTAATAAACTTAAAGAAAATGATTCACTGCTTTTTATCAAAAGCCTGGTGGAGACAATTGACTCTTCAGAAGAATAAGCCAGTAGATTCCCTAACCTTTAATTTCTCTAGGTTTGCTGATCAGTAGTGCCAAGGCAAATCATCAGGAAGCTTTATGCCAGTACTCAATTATTTTAGTTCCCAGAAGAAAGGCCTTCAAAGCCTTAGTATTAAGACTTAGGCTATCTGTCATAAGTCAATATAAGAACGAGCCACATGAAAAATGATTTTGGTCTTAAATGACAACAACAACATCATCAACAAAAGTACTACAATTAAAGAAATTATCTACTGTGTTGTTCAATGTCTCCTTAAGATTGATGTTAATCTTTAAATTTAATGTTGAGAAAACATTTCTCAATACATTCTGGAAGATTCATGTCATTAGGTTCATGTACTGAGAACTATATAACTTTTTTGCTATGGCTGTCAGGATTTTAATCACAAAATTTAACTCTCAATTGTGGGAAGTAATCACTGCCTAGATTTTCAGTCAAAACAAACTCGTGCACTTTTCCTCCCACTCCTGAATTTTGGTCTTTCCTTTCTCTCTTCTCACACTCTCCACTTAACTCCTAGTTATCCTTCAAGTCTTAGCTCAAGTTGTCCCTGCTCTTTAGAATGTTTCCAAATATCCCTCACTGAGTTATGTGCTCCTTTCTCTGTGTTGTTCTTTTGCTCATTCCTCTAACACCGGCCACTTGGTGAGGTGATCCTTGGTTTTCTCACTTTCTTCCTCTAACCCATGTGTTCCTTTTTTAATTCTGAATCTTCAGTGCCTAGCCCTTAACAGGCACTTAGTAGATATTCAATCACTGAGGAAGTATAGAGGCATAATGCTACTGCTTATGATTATGTGAGAATGTGGGACCTGGAGGAAGAGGAGTTGGTTTGGGCCACAGAGAGGATGTCTGGGAGATGGGCAAAAGCTGCTATACTGGGCACTATCCTTTTGCTTGCCATGTTCTGGTGGATTACCTTTGATTAAATAGCTCATATTTTGCATACTGTATTTAAAATATGAATATTAGTACATTTGTACACGTTTTTAGAAGAACAAGTGAGAAACAAAATCATTGCTCTATTTATACTTTCAAAATTTAGTAATATTTGCAAGAATATTAACACTATAAAAATATGTGTAGTCAGATAATGTAATTAAATGTACATGCATATTTGTGATTAGGACAGGTGGAGTTTTACAAGTGAGTCTTAGAATGTATATGGAGGTAAACATGTTAAAGATTTATAAGATATTCCACTGAATAAATGGAATCAGTATTGTCCTCATTCAAACAATGATAGAAAATCTATACTTGCTTTTTAGTAGAAAGTGGTATTTCATTTATATGTGGTTTTATTTCAACTGCAGTATCACTGGATCAACTGTGAGAAAATATTTAAATCTCACAAATTCAAGCACCTTCTGTTTCCTAAATGTTCACATGGTGTATATATGTGCACAGAGAATGTTCACCAAATAAATTGTTTACTGACTAATGCAAGAGACTCAGTTTAAAAATAAAAATGATACATTTTTTTATGGAGTGTGCCATTTCTGGAAACTCAAATAAAAAGGATAAAGATTCTTTCACTTCTCATTTAAAAGCATAACATTTTTGTTAGTATTTTACTTAAAATTTCTTGGCCCAGAAGACCAAAATTTATGCCTTTAGATTAACTACTTTAATGATGTGACACAGAAGCAGCGAAACATTCTTTTCTACCTATGGTGTTGCTGTGATTGCCTTTTCAGGAGAGAAAAGAACAACACGATAAATCCTTGTATGGTAAGTCTTTTCCCGCCTCTTCTCTTTAGTTTAAATCTCAAAGGTAATACATATTTAGCAAGCAGACTGGTGCCATAAAAATATGTTTGAAATGAGGTAATCATTTATAATATTTGCACGCATTTAATGACATTATTACAGAAAGAATGATTTACATTTCATATACTGAGAAAACTTACTCGGTGTCTACTTAGATTTAGCAATATTCTTAAAACTATTTACGAAAACAATCAGTGTCTAAACACTTGCTCTCAGCTGTTTTAGCTCCGCTTTTCATAAATATAACACAATCACAACAAATTAAAGGCAAGTCACTTGACTGTCCTATTACATTAGCTTGATGAAATTAGTGGTTAACAATGCTTAGCAGAAAGTGACAGAGCTTTCTCAATAGGTTCACATATCGATTTTTCTGGGGAAAGTAGGAATCATATCTTTTTCAAAATATCCAAAATTTTCTTCTTAAGATAATGCCTCTCAATCTCACTGATGAGAGTTCAATTGTTCTGCTCCTAAAATAGATAGAAATAAGCAGCTACAGCAACTCTTTAGCCCATAAAGTTATTGGCTGGGAGGGAAGAAATGTTATTTTTCTTGAAATTTTCCTGAGGGGGAACTCTGGAATGGTGACACTACCTATGTGAGTGCCCTACAGACAGGATGCAGATCTGGGATTGTCTGACTCTATGGCTAATGCTCTTTCCTTTCCATCACACCACTTCTTGTTTAACTCCTTTGTAGGAAAAAATAAACAAGTCTCTCTGCCTGCCTATACTCCCCTGGCAACACACACCTATAGTTTCTCTATATCAAGAGTCGTAGGTGTTATGGGTTGAATTGTGTTCCCTCCCAAATTTGTATGTTTAAGTCCTAACTCCCAGTACCTCAGAATGTGACGTTATTTGGTGACAGTCTTTACAGAGGTAATCAAGTTAAAATGAGGCCATTAGGGTGGGCCCTAATCCATTATGACTGATGTCCTTACAAAAGGGGGACATTCAAACACACAGACATGCATAGAGGGAAGATGATGGAAAGAGACAACAGAGAGAAGAAGACCACCTACAAACCAAGGAGAGAGGCCTGGAACAGGTCCTTCCCTCACAACCCTCAGAAGGAACCAACCTTGCCCATACCTTGATCTTGGACTTTGAATTTCCACAACTATGAGACAATAAAGACAAAATGTTCTTTAAGCCACCCAATCTGTGGTACTTTGTTATGTCAGCCCTAACAAAGTAACATAGTAGGTACTGAATAGAAAAGCTAGAGACTGTGGACATCCAATGAAGAAACAGTATGAATAAAGATGGGAATGGGATTGCATTTGGGAAAGACAATTGAGACCACAGCAGGAGATCAGGAACCAAAGGTTAAGGGGGAATCACATGAGGACCAGTGTCACCCTACTCTGTCCATTCCTAGACTCTGTATTTCGTAGCCTCTATATTCAATCTGTGCTGCACTGTTTTGTTCTTATTCATGGAGACTCATACAATTATTTTGGGCTAGAAACAACTTCAGAGATCATTCCTTTCAACTATATAATGCTATACGCGTTTTCAAAAAGTCTTTATCTAAATCCTTCAAGTCAAAACCTTATCATCTGTTCCCATACCTAGTTGTCGTTTGACAGCTAAGCAAATGGACTTTGTAACTGTCTTCCAGTTATTACAATTTCAAATGTCGTTTCCCAGTATCAGAATAGAAAGTTTTCTGGCAACTGAGACTACTGTCTCTACTTTTTCTGTGCTTTCATTTATTCAGATTTGACTACCAATCGTTGAGCACCTACTATGTGGAAGTTCTGAGGGAGGCAAAAGAGTGATTTATGAGGTATAAATAAAGCACAGACAAGTGGAAACACAACGGAGAGAAAAATTATTCAGTGTCTGCTGTATAAAAGGGAAGTCCTAGGGGTTTCTTTTTATACTACCTAATTTTATCCTTTTCTCAACTCGCTCAACCTGTGGATTGCTAGATATATTTTATAGATGAGAAACTGAGGGTGAAAGAAGTAACTCATTCAAAGTCACAGAGATAGAAGGTTACTGAGCCGGGATTTGAACCCAGAAATGCCTGTCCCCCAAACTATGCCTTGGCTATAGGATCATACTTCCTCTGCAGGTCCTTCTGGTTTAGAATATCTTTTAATAATTGATGTTATCAGAGCCAATACTTATATAACAGGAGGACTATAAATCTAAATCTAAATGAAGACCCCCAATATGTGACACCCCATAGTATTTATTACAAGTTGTAATCACGTTTATTTGTTTAATGTGAATACCTCATCAAACTTTAAGCTCTCTGAGGGCAGGATGAGCCTGTTTTTGGTCACCATAGCATCTTAGAAGCTAGGACACTACCTGCTATATAGGGTACTCAATTAACATTTACTGAATGTATATATATTAATGAATTGAATTTAGTTTAAATTTTAATTAGGTTAGTGTTATGAACTGAATTGTTTCCCACAAAAATTCATATGTTAAAGTCCTAACCTCCAATACCCTAGAATGGGACCTTATTTGGAGAAAGGATCTTTAGAAAGGATCTTTACAGAGACAATTCAGTTAATATGAGGTCGTTACGGTGGGCCCTAATCCAATGACTGGGGTCCTTATAAGAAGAGGAAATTTGGACACAGATATGCACACAGAGAAGACAATGTGAAGACACAGAGAGAAGGTGGCCATCTACAAGCCTGAACAGAGCTCCTTCCCTCATAGCCCTCAGAAGAAACCAACCCTGCTGACACCTTGATCTCAGACTTCTAGCCTCCAGAACTGTGAGAAAACAAATTTCTGTTTATTTTCAGTACTACCCAAGCTGGTAGTACTTTGTTATAGCAGCCCTAGCAAACAAATATGTGGTATATTGAAACAAATTCTCCTTCAACAAAAAAGGTATACATTAAGATTTGATCCCTACTCAATTAACAATAAAAGTTTTACAGCTATTCCAGGAGCATTATCATTCATTCTAAGATAATAAATCAACTTAACACATCTTATACACTGTCTTGGCCACTGCACCAGGTTCTAAAAGAAAGTCTATATCATACATCCTGGAAGGAAAAAGAGGACTAATTATTAAACAATACAGTTACTCCTTTGGAGAAGAAGAAATGATATAACAGGTTGCACAGTTTTAGAAGGGAATATTGAATTTAAAATGTAGTAAATTCTCAGGAAGGCCTCAATTTTTCCTTTTCCAACCGTAGGCTTTGGCAGGCAGTCAGTAGAAGAGTCAATAGCAATAAATGAAGCTGGTTTGTATTTCGTCACTTTGCTGGAAGCTGGGGGAAGAAAACTAAGAAGGCTACGCTCAATGCCAAAGTAGCTAATTTTGCCTTTGGCAGAATTCACAGCAGAGCTCCCAGCTAACAAGTGAGATGGCAGAGCAGCAGCCCAACAGCCCTGTGTGCCGATTGTTTTCTGGAGGTAGCCCTTTAGGTAAAACAGCAGTCTCTCCCAAAGCCTCTTGTAACTGGGGTAAGCACGATAATGCTAATGCCTTGTTTTAAAGGTTTTCCTGGATATTGGGGTAGATTTACTTCGTGACAGTTCACCTTTCAACTGGCTGGGGCTGTAATCACAGGAACTGACTTACCCTGCCTTCAAACCTAGAAATCCACAGATCTCATTTATATTCATTTGGTTTCTTCAAATATGACAAGTAGGGAGGATTCTACTGTGATAAAACCAGGATTTCGATATTTTCAAATGCTTTTTAAAATTGAAAGTAAACATTCAGAAACATGAAAATGATTTGGGCTTATATTCTAAATATGGGTTAACTACACTGAGGTATATAAACACACTAATTGTAATTGTAAATTACCATGTTGTGCAGGAAAACAGACATATGGCAGGTGTCTTCCCTCACTGAGCTACACTGCATTTGACATTAATGGGCATCTGATAAAAAAAAATCCTAATTTTTAGCAGAATCTTTCCAAGTGGTATGTCCCAACACTCCTCTGTTTAGGGAACTGCCTTTCTTTTACAGAAACTACAAATCTGACTAAAAATGAAAAGGTCAGATTTATTATTCTAAAATATTCCTTTATAATGAGAAATTACCATTTTAGTGACAAAAAAGGCTGGAAGAACAAATATTTTTAGGAACCCTAGGTTTCCTAAAGCCTTCTTTTAGAAATATTGCTTGTATTTGTTTATTGTATAACACATATAGCAATTTTAAAAGTCACCAACAATACTAATATATACATATTTTTTCTGTATGTATTATAACTTTTTCCTTAAAAAATAAAAAATGATATAAAGCTTAATAAACTGTTCTGCCTCACTCAACAATCTATTCTGAACTTTCTGTTTGTCAAAAACTGTAGTTCTATAACACACTTTTTACTGTATATGGTGTTTCTTTTTATTCACTTAACCCTTTGTTGAACATTTAAGTTGTTTCTAACTTTTTGTTGTTAAATTAAAAAAAAAATTGTGATGACCACCCTTATCACTGAATTTTTGCACACAATTATTTTTTTATAAAAATTTTTGAAAGTTGAAATTATAGGCCAAAGCGAAAGCACATTTCACAAACTTCCCATATGAATTACCCAAGGGCCTTTCATGAAGGTTGCACCAATTCACATTCCCATGAATGGAATAGCCAAATACTTGTTTTTGCTACTTTGTCCATCACCACCACCACACTGTTTAAATTATTGTAATTTCATAACATCTGGAGGACAAGGCCACCCTAACTCTTTATCTTCAAAATTTCCTCATTTCCCTAACTTTTATTCTTTCAGTTTTAGAATCGCTTTGTCAAGTAACACTCCCATATTCCTCTAGGATTTATTTGAATGGCTTTATACTTTTCACTTTAAAAACATTGTTCTACATAGATAATACAATTTTGCACCCTGAAAAGAATTCATCATGAATAGATTCTGCCAAGGAAATCAATACTGATTAGTAAGCAAGACTATTTCTAGAGGAAAGCCATGAACAAAAGTGGCTATTCTGAAAAATAAATCCCTCTGACAAAGTTTTAGTATAACAAAGATGTACAGTATATATATTCAAAAATATGAAATTACAGAAAACAGATGCTCTTTCAAGAGCAAGATAATATTTTGAAATAAGGGAGGATATCCTAACACCTCAAAGTTTTCTTTGACAATAGATGGGAAAACTGCTAGGAAAAGGAGAAATTATTCTTTATAAGGAAAAATCGTTCTTTATGGTAGGAATCTAATTAAAGTGCCAAGGATTGATAAAAGTATAAGAACAAAAAAGCCAATAATTAATACAGTATTTGATCTGAATTTGAAAGATTTATGCAAGAAGTGACTCAGGGCCTTTATACTATACCGAGATATCCAGAAAACACAAAGAAAACTAAGAATTACCTATTAGACAGGGCCTGTGTCAAGGGAAAACTCTTGAAAGTAAGGTAGCCAAAGGGAAAGTGTTTCTTAAATTCTGAAACTGTAGATCTACAAGAGTCACAGTCCCCTTTGAAAATGTGATGAAGGCTACATCCCCATCTTTAAAGAAAATGCACATATGTAGAAACACACTATTCTGATTATACTCTTGAGAGGTTCAGTGTCTTCAGGTTAAGAATACCTGCTTTGTCTAAAGGAAACACAAGATAGAGGAAACATTTTCAGAATGATGGTGAAGATCCTATGGAGCGAGTGGTTGGAATTTATGTTTTTAACTGAGGAAAGGGGGAATCGGGCAAAGACGAAGACTTTAAACTGTTGTTTGGCATCTCCCTCTACTAACTACTCCACTGAAACTGTTCTCACTAAAGGTACCAGTGACATCCTTGTTAGCGAAATGATGTATCTTACTTGATTTCTTATGTTACTTGATCTCTGTACATCTGACACTATTAACCACTGACACCACACTCTTGATTTTCTCCCAACTCTAAGGGTAGTTCCTTCTCAGTTTTGAGAGATCCTTTTTTTTTTTTAAAAGCTAACGGATATATTTATTAAACTATAATGATTTTTTTCCTTTATATTTTTTTATTTTATTTCTATTTTTTTATTGATGTTTTAATGGTTTTTAACACTGTGAAATTTTGGGTTGTACATTTTTCTTTGTCCATCACCATATATATGACTCCCTTGACCCCTTGTGCCCACCCCCCTCCCCCCACCCCCACTGCCCCTGGTAACCACAGTACAGTTTTCTCTGTCCATGTGTTGGTTTATATTCCACATATGAGTGAGATCATACAGTGTTTGTCTTTCTCTTTCTGGCTTATTTCACTCAACACAATACACTCCAGGCCCATCCATGTTGTTGCAAATGGGAAGATTTTGTCTTTTTTTATGGCTGAGTAGTATTCCATTATATATATATACCACATTTTCTTAATCCACTTGTCAGTCGAGGGACACTTAGGTTGCTTCCACTTCTTGGCTATGGTGAATAATGCTGCAATGAACATAGGGGTGCATAAGCCTCTTTAGATTGTTGATTTCAGGTTCGTTGGATAGATTCCCAGTAGTGGGATGGCTGGGTCATAGGGCATTTGAGAAATCTTTTTAAGGTTTCTACTCATCAATCTTAAATCTCTGAAAAATCTGAAATCCTTTAAGTATCAAGGTTGCCCCAAAGTTCAGCCCTTTCTCTTTTCAGTCAAGTCAAGAGGACCAATGACGGGAAAATCTCACTTTAAATTGTGTGAAGGCTGATGAGCAACACACACCAGTACTCACCTAAGTAGAGGTGCAGCAGCTGTGTGAATGACACAGCCTTGCAGGTGCTGAGGCAGAGTGGAGCTATGCCCTGAGACTGAGAGCCTGTTACCATTTCTCCACATCTGCAAGGGCTACAGAATTCAAGGAGCAGCCTGGGTCAGAGCCTCCTCACTGCTTTTAGGAGCTAAATGTTCACAGCGCAATCACAATTGTCCATCCTGGCATTCAACACTGCCTCACCCTCTGCAGAAATATCTCCCAAGGCTTTCCAGAAGAACTGTCTAGGAAAAGGAAGGAATGGGGTTGGTCCTGTGTGACCTTCAGTGGGATAGTCCAAGAGTAAGTGTGTAGTCACCCATTGAATCTAAAGCCAAGCGAAGTTTGGCTCCATTTTCACTAACCTATGTGTATTGTCAATGCTCTATTTTCAGACACTGACATGAAGAAAAAATATACATTAAAAGAAACCATAAGAAACTAGAAAAAAAGCAATTAATAAAAGTAAAAGCTAAAATTAATTAATTAGGAAATAAAAACAGTAGTAAATAGGATAAAAATCAAAAAGCTTGCTCTTTGAAAAGATATAGATAAATTCTTTGTAAGACTGATTAATGAGAAAAAGTAGAGAAAGAAAAAACTGACAAGATTAGTAAGCAAAAAGAAGACAAAGTCAGATATAATATAGAGTGACAGAATTATAAAACAATAAATATTACACGCAGGTGTACAGCAGCAGATGTGAAAACACAGAGGGATTAATGATTGCTGTTTAGTGATGATGACCAAAACTGACCCATGTAGAAGTAGAAAACTGGAAAAGATCAATTTCATAGAAGAGATTGGAAAATCAATTTAAAGTGTACCATTGCAAAAGCCACCAGGGAACGCTGGATCAACTATTACCAAAATCCTCTAAAAAAGCATATCTGAGCTCAAAAGAAAGTAAAGGAAATTCCCAGGGAATAAAGCAAATGGAGCTGGAAACCAGAGAAGTAAGTTGGAGTTGGGGCTGAGCTTGCCAATCTCGGTAACACAGGGGTTTAAAATACCATGACTGGGGCATACACCCAAGGACAGGAGAGAAACCCCGGGGACTGCATAAGGTGGAGAGCTGAACTGAGACCCCCACTTAAAGCTGGGGCATTCTAAGTGAAAAAGTGAATTACAAAAAAAAAAGCATCTTTCAAGAAAGTGGGAAAACAAGAAAACTTGTGTTTCAGCCAGGGCTCTGGGTAGGCTCCCTGTACTCACTTCCTATCCCATCCTTGAACCTTCCCACAAAGGTAACTATTCTCCTGGATGCTGTGTTTGTGTTTACACAAAGTTCTGCCTGTTTTTGATAAAAATGGTATATTGAAACAGTCTTCTGTGATTTGAGTTTTTCACTCAGTATCGTGTTTATAAGAAAAAACAAACTCTATGTTTACTGATCACCACAAGGAATAATAGACAATTTTGAATTAACTAAAAAAAGAGAAACAAAATATCCGAAACCATCTACGTATGGTAATGTACCATTGCTAGGTAAAAACACGAGGAAAAACATAAAGCAGAATAAACTTCAATCTCCCTCCCACAATTTTCTCAAATAACTCCCACCCCCATCTCCTAGTATTCTTAACTTCTCCTGACAGTGAATGGAGAACTTGATGCTAAAAGCCCTGAAACGAACCTCAGGGACCGGTTTCCCCAGGGGGGCCGTCCCCAGAAGGACAGGCCCCTCAGTTTGAAAGCCCCGGGAAACCTAGAGTGGTGGCCGGGCCAAGAAGGGGGTCGCCCCGCAGGGGAAGGGGTGGAGGGGTACAAGGGTGTAAAGTACGGCTCCTCACAGTGGGGGGAACCCAAATGGAGCCCCAATGCCAGGGGAAAGCATACTGGTCCCCCTGGGAAAGGAGGCCTAGCTGCCCCCACCTCCTCCGGTGGGGAGAAATCATCAGTTGGCCGACTGCCCATGTTGCTCCGGTTATAGAACCAAACTCGGACCAGGTCCTTCTGCATTCGGAGCTGCCCAGAGATGGGGCTGATTTGCTGGGGTGTGGGCTTCAGGCACTGCAGGAAGATTCTCTCCAGGGTGTTTCCGATGCGTGTCTCCTTGCTTGCCCGCCTCCGCTTCCGAGCCTGCGGCAGGATCGTCTCCATTTTGCATAAGCCCAGAAGGTTCTTAGTGTCCACTTCCTCCAGCCACATTTTCAGCATGGGTCGCTGCTTCCACATGTTGGCGAGGATGAGCTGCTGGGCCTCGAAAGCGGCAGATGGTAGTCTGGCTAAGCACCTTCCCCAAAACAGCCCCCACGGCGAACCCCACGTCGGCCTGCGAATACCCCAGGCTCTTCCTCTTCTGCCTCAGCTCCTTGGCCAGCTGCGCCACCTCTTTCTCGACGGCTGAGACTTCCTCCGGCAGCGCCAACCTTGGGATGCACCGCAGGACGATGGAGGGCCCGGGGAAGGCGCCCTCGGAGGGGCTCGGGAACCAGGCCCCCGCCCCGGCAGCTGTGAGCTGGGGCCCGCAGGGCGTCATCCTGCCCCGGAATTCGTACCGCGGGCGACCCACGGGTACCCGCCACGCCTCACGGCCCGGGCAGACCCTTGGCCCGACCCCCCGCCGGACCATCAGCTTGCCAGGGGCCACCTGGGAGCTCAACCAGATCGGAGTGTCAGCCCGCACCGGCACTGGCCCTCTGGGCCCGCCCCCACCACTGCCTGGCATGGGGGAGAAGTTTGAGGGCCTGTGTCCGGCCTCAGGGTAAGACCGCACCCCACCCGGAGCAGGGAGTCTGGTAGGAACTGATGGCTCTCGAGGCTTCGGAACAGCCACCAGCCTCGCCCTCGAGCCCCGCCCCCCCAGTGGGAGGACATGGCGGTGCAGGCGAGAGAAACAGGCCCAATGTGTGTACGGGCGGTGGTGGGGAAATCTGGTAAACTCAGTGGTAATTCCTTGGGTCCCCAAGGTTAAGGGAGTGGGTCCCCTACCCTGAACTTAGCTTCCAACTCCCTCCGAAGAGCAAGTCTCCTCTAGGGCTTTGCACCTCCAAGCTGACTGGGATCCCTGAGTCACTGCCTCCATCCTCTCCCTGAAGGGAACCTAGGCATTGACTTACCAGCTCTGGCTGTATTCCCACGTATCGCCGGGACTACTCCTCGGTTCTATCCCCTCACTGCTATCCTTATGGTTACAAGTACTGCCTTCTTTGCACTTCTTCAGTCTCTGTCCCCTAAGAAACCTAACCATCCCTGCCTGAATTTCTAGTTAACATCAGTTTACTGTCCGATTCTACCCCCACCCACACACTTGGCCAGATTCCACTCTCTCCCTACCGCTGAGTTCCTTGACTAATTCCATGTTTCTCCCACCAGCCCTTGCTCTCCACCCTACCTCAGCTTCCGGGTCTAGAGTTCCCACACACGATAGAGACCTACATGTATCATCCTTCTCCCCCTCTGGAGACAGGTCTCTGGACTGGCCTGACCTGCTGTTCCCCACTGAAGGTGCTGCTCCCTGTAATACCTGACTCACCAACATCAGGCTCCCCTATCCCTGGCTGTTCTCCCATCAGAGACCCAAGGAGCTTAGAATATTTGTCCCTCCATCACGTCCCCAGCTCAGGCATCCAGTCCTAGGCCTTGGGTGGAGAAAGCTAAGGAGGGAGGGGGAAGCGAAGATCTGACCTCAGGCTCAAAGCTTCCAAGGAAGAGCTTTGGGGAAGGGGAAAGGACAGTGACCTTGCTTGGACAATCCCAACCTCTTACCCCTTCACTCTCCAACTCAACCATGATGCAGTTCTGCCCCACTGGCATCTATTGAAATTGGTCTTCTTGAAGTCATCGCTGACCTTTCAACTGTCGAATCCAATGGCCTTTTAACAATTCTCGTCCTATTAGACTTCTCTGCAGTATCTGACAACGCTGACTACTCTTCTTGCTCCTCTTCCTTTCTAAATTTCCAGGAAATGCTGGTAACGGCCAAATCTGTACTTCGGCCCTGACTTCTCATTTCCAGTTCTGTATTTCCCACAGCCCCAAGTCAAATCATTACCTGCACTTCTAAACCTGCCACTCCTCGAGGGCTCCCTGAGCTGCTTAATGGCATTATCCCCCACTCAGTCACCCAAGCTCAAACCGAGGAACTGTTCTTGACCTTTCCCATACTCTGTAGGGCATCAGATCTTATATAGTGGGTCTCCTAAAACATCTGAACTCGACCATCTCCTCTCTAGCCACATCTTACTCTTTTAATTTAGGTCACATAATAATAACCTTATAATTGGCTTCTCCTGCTTCTCCTTTCAAGGGTCTCTTACATACTGCTGCTGGAGCTAATATCCAAAAATCTAATCAAACCTAACCAGACCAAACAACAATATAACCATGTCATTTCCTCTTAAAATTTTTTCAAAATTTAACTCCTCTTCCTCTAATCAACAGGTGAACATTGAAATTCTGAGTATGGAACACATGGCTTTTCACCATTTGGCCCCTTCTTCCCTCCCTCTCTTCCTTCCTTCTTTCCCAGCCTCATCTACCACACTCCCCCCAACTTCCTGCACCGCATCTTACCCCAGGCTCAGTGAGAATATCTCACTTTGCACTAAAGATGCCATGCTTTTGTGACTATTATGCTTTTATTCATTCAGGTTGTTCGTTCGGTCTGAAATGGCTTCCTATTGCTTCTTAGTTTCATTCTCTCACATCATTCAGGATTCTGCTCAAATGTTATCTCATTAGAGAGGCCTTCCCTGACCACTCTATCTAAAACAGCACCCCCTATCACTCTCTATTCCCTATATTAACCTTTATTTTTTGGTATTAGCAGGTATCACCACCTAATATATGTCTATATGTTTATTATCTGTTTTTCTGCTATCAAGAGAGCAGGGACTTTGTCTAGTTCATTGCTGTGTCTGCAGTGCCTGCAACTGTGCCTGGATCACAGATGGTGCTCAGTAAACATTTCCTGAATAAATGAAGCACACTGTATTTCCAGTTATCTTTAAGATGCAGTTTAGAAGTCATCTTATGGCAAAGCCTTCCCCCTGGCAGAGAGTAGCGCTGCTTTGTGCTACTCTCCTTGTACTTGATATATGTGTTTATGATAACATTTATCAGTAATTATTTCTTTATGACTCTGTCTTTCCTACTAGAGTGTGAGGTACTTAAGAGCATGCAGTAGGTGTTATAAAGCCTGGAACATAATAGAACCCTGACTGATACGCTGCTCAATAAATATTTGCTGAATGAATCCTCACTGTACAATTCTGAGAGTAGAGCATGTTTAGGTCCAGTTTAATAATGAGAAAACTTGACCCTCCCAGGCACCTCTCCATCCCTTCTCTCCTGTACTAGAAGAAGCCCCTTAATCACCTCTTACCAGATGGGGGTAGTAGCATTATGAGAGTAAATTCATCTCAACACTGCAGGCAATGAGGTTGTAGATATGACCTTGAAGCAATGGTAGAGGGAAAAAGAAGAATCAGGAAATCAGCTACCATCTCTAAAGGCTGTGTTATTCATCATTTGTTTGTTGTCTGCATCTTCATTGCAACCCTGGCTAGAATGCGTGCCAGAGCAAGGTCCTTGTCTGGCCGGTTCACTGCTAGATCCTCAGCACCTGGAACTATATCTGACACAGAGTGGGAAGTCAATATTTGTTTAATGTCAAATAAATGAATCTGCAGCATTAATGGTGAAGACTTTCATATTTGCCTTGAGTTAGATTTCAAGATGATGGTCTATGAAAAACAGTTTACAATATACAAAATTTCACTTAAGAATAATTTTGCTGATATCTATTCTTTCCAGGTATACCTACATGCAATTTTTTCAAAATTACAAAGCAACCAACTGGTGTCTGCAAAACAGAATGAAAGGTGGATCACAAAGTGGAATAAAGAGCAGTTGTATCTAGATGTTAGCTCAGAGCCGGTCTTCCTCAGCAAAAACAGGAGGATTAGCACGGATGTTAGCTCAGGGCTGATCTTCCTCACAAAAAAAACAAAGAAAAGAGCAATTGTATCAATTAAGGCCCACATATTGAAACCAGCCCAGCTGCAGAAGAGAATCAGAGAAAAGGTTCATTAGTTGTCTAAAAACAATAGTTGAATAAATATGTTTTTAGCAAACTGGAGAAAAGTGAGTTGAAATGAATTTGAGGAAAGCTTTATTATTTTAACTGAGTTAAAACATAGTAGCTAGAAACATTTACTAAATTAAAAAGGCTATATTAACTTGATGGGTTTCAAAATTAACTTCGGTGCTCTCAGTTAAGGTTCTCTCTGTAGTGGTCAGATCTCATTTGCCAATGTGCCCATCTCCTGGTTTATGCATATGTGCTGTCACAAATAACAGCCCATATTCTTAAGAGAAGTCTTGACATCTTCCTGAAAGTACATTTAATGTGCTATGGAAATGGAGTGATCAGGGAAAAAAAGCAGGGGCATATTTGGTTGGAACAGAAATAGAGATCAGAGGAAGGCAGGTGATGGGAATGCCCCAGACAAGCAGCACTGTTTGGGCTGGGGGTTTGAAAAGCTAATCCATCACCTTCAACGAATACAGAGACCTCTTAGTAAGTGATTAGATTACAATGTAAGAAGCAGGCCAGTCTTATCCACAGGGAATTACAAAGTAAGGATAAGAAACACATGGTCCCAGGCCCCGTATATTTATAATCTAATACGGGAGAAGAGAAACTGTCAGGAGAGCAGGAGAGCCACAATTGCCCAAAGAGAAGTTAACAGTTTTCTATTATTAGGACCTTTGGAATTAAGAGAAGTTAAGTTTTAAGCAGAAGTACACAAAGTATCAGGATTTGTATTATTAGGCTCTCCTTAAGTATTCTCTATTCTAAGATGGCAAAACCAACTGCCAAGATCCACTAATGGGAAGAAGCAGCAAACAGTAGAGGCAAAGTTAACAATAAACATCCTCCTAGGGCTTGGTTCAAGTTTCATCTTTTTGGAAAGCTTTGCCTAAACACTCAGGAGCACAGTGATCTCCCTCTGCTCTGAAATTACTGCCTTTCCACTCAGATACACTGGCTGCCTTAAACAGTTAGCTGGAGTTTCATGTCTTAGCTCTCCACCTAGGAGATATGGAACCTCCCAATTGGACATTATAGATACCATTTATTTTGTACTTATGGGTCAAACAATATGCTAGTGCACGAGCTATCTACAGTGCTCTGAGTACAGTAAGTGCATAAAAACACCCAGATGTGAGGGAGATCCGGCTTTGACTTACATCGTCATGTTGATCAATTATCTCATGGCTAGGAAGGTGATCCTTGCTGCTTCATTTCTCCAAATGCATCTCTCCCAAAGCTGCTCATGCTCCAGATAGAGGACAGGGCTTTGTTCAAGAATGTATGGGAAGTTTCATTTCTCTAGCAGTCTCCAAAAAAATACTTTTTGAATGTGATTAAATCAACAGAGTAGACTAGAACATCTAAGAATGATGTACAAGTCAGACAGAGAGGGCAAGGCAGACTAGGTGGTCTAATATATATAATATAACTAATATATATTATATATAATATATATAATATAACTAATTTTTTAGTTTTTCCTACTCTGCAGGTGTTCTAGTAACTTAGCACTGACCAGACATCAGGGCATAAGGGCAGTGTCACCAGAAGAGCAAGTGTAGGTCCTCAAGAACCACATTAGTCAGGGAGAAAGACAAAAGGCAAGGGCAAGAGTCAAGATCCAGAGACCAGTCACTGGGAGGTCTCTCTCTGGGTCTAGGAAGCAAAGTCAGGAATCTAGTAAAACTGTGGCAGCTGATAATAGTAAGGAACGATGCCTTCCACTTCACAGCAAGAGTGTTAACACCACACATTACAACAATTTAGTTCACTGAAAGTTACCTCAGAATACACTGAAATGATTAAACTGTTAATCCGTTGTGTGGATTTTTAAGTAGAAAACTGTAGACAAAGTGAGATGTCAAAGATAAGTTATGCAATTAAGAAAAACTGATACCTGAAGGTAATGGACATACAATAAGAACATTAAAGTTGCAATAACATGGACAAGGAGTTAATCAAATCAATGTCCTCACTAAATAGAATCATTTATTGCTCTATGAGATAAATTCACAAAATAGATAGCAATAGCACTCTTCTGCACAGGAGATAAGAGAGGACAAGAGCGTGGGCAAAGGACAGCTATCTGTGAATAACAGTAATACAAGATGCTTTTACTCCTAAAAAATACGTAGAGAAAAACTAGAATGTAGTAGTGCTGCCAACATAGAATTTCCTTGATTCTCTTCATTTCAGATTATGAAGGACTTTTTTTGCTGTTACTTCTTTTCGTTGTTGTTTTCATTATGTTAGAAAAATGACACTGCTCTAATTGCTGCTTAGAAATAAAAGCTCCTGATATGACACAACCACATAGAGACTACAAAGAGATTTAGAGTATATAGGGAAAAATCCTTCCATTTTATTCTGTAGATCTGTGATATTCATGAACTACGAACTTTCTGTGCTAGGAAATAATATTAAGTATAAGAACCCTACAGCCCTCACAAGAAGTCCTTAAAGAATGTTAAATATCTGGATAAGGAAGGAGGAGCAGCTGAGCAGAGCAGAACTGAGCTGAAAGGAGTTGGTGATGAGTCAGGTGTATTCACAGATAGTCACAGCAAGATAAAGTTTAAAGGTTCTTGTTATGCCAAGCAGGATTTAAATGAACTTTTTAGCTGAGTTTGCCCTTGTTACAGAAGAAAAGCTTTCAAGATGTTCTTGCACAGATTACTCTAGTCAGGGTACAGTTACTGTCTTCTACATTCAAATTTGTACTCTGCTTACACTTTAGAGCACAAGATACACAACTTGTTTAACAAAAAATTTTCCATTACATTGTATAGTAAAATACACCTAACAGAAATGACAGCTTATGACCAGTGAAACCAGTAATTCAGGATGACAAGTAGAATAGAATGTCTGTTTACAAGAGATAACTCTTTTAGGTGCTGTGAGAATTATTTTGTTAAAGAGATTGCAAATTGATTGATATGGTGCCATTACCATTATAAGTTTGGGGCCTCTGTGAATTTCCCTGGAATCTCTATGAACTGAAGCAAGCCAAACAGAGACACTCATACCTTTTCTGGAAAATGAATACATATTAGGTAACATGAAATGCAGTAATGACCATGGGAAATTCAAGAAGTAGTACCAGACCTAAAATTGTAAGTTCCAGCAGAGTAACTTTATCTAAATATGTAGATTTAGCATTTTAAACCTGACAAAGCTCTCGGCTTTAGACAGTGAGGTAATAAGTCAGCTCATAAAACTGAATCCTCTTCCAAAGTCACCTCACTATGATTCCAAAGGTCTTGAAGAGAACCACCCAGGTTATCGGCCTCTCTTTTGAGCAAAGGACTCATGCCCAAATCCACATTTATTGGTCTAGAGTCCACTGCAGCTCCCAGTAGCCTGCTCTTCACTCTATGGGTGTGTGGATAACATCAGGCAGATAAAGGTTTCATCTTCTGAAAGCCTCAGAACTCTAGGAAGCAATTATTTCAAACCAGCTGTGAGTGGAAAATGGAAAGCATGATTTCAATTATCATTATTTAATGTAAATTTTACTCACTATTTTTTTGAATATTCAACTATACAGTCACATGGTTCAAGAAGTACAAAAGGGAATATGGTGAAAATGCACAGCATTTATTTTTAATTTTTATTTTGTTGCCAACCATGACACCATTGGCAAGTGTTAACCTGGGCTTCCAGCTAGAATTTTACATTTTGCTTACATAGAATTTCTTGTAATAATTTAAATTCAAGAAAGGCATTTATCTTTTATGATTGACAGAAATGTAGATGAAACATAAGGAAGAAACCAATGAATCTGAAGAAGTTTCTCAGAAGGATGTGTTCTAGGCCAGGTGTTATCTGGAAAGGAAGACAATGTATTAAAGAACTGACAGGCTTTCGGGGGTTGAAGGAGAGTATGGAAGAATAGGACTTTAGCAGGAAGAAGATGAAAGGGAAAGGGTCAGCGGAATTTAAGTAGATTTAGGAGAGTAAAGAAATAAGGTAGAATATGGACTAGGAAAATTGAGGAGTTTAAATACCATACTTCTGCGGAATGGGGCCGGCCCGGTGGCGCAAGTGGTTAAGTGCACGCACTCTGCTGCGTCGGCCCGGGGTTCGCAGGTTTGGATCCCTGGCACGCACCAACGCACTGCTTGCCAAGCCATGCTGTGGCGGCGTCCCATATAAAGTGGAGGAAGATGGGCGCGGATGTTAGCCCAGGGCCAGTCTTCCTCAGCAAAAAAAGAGGAGGATTGGCAGATGTTAGTACAGGGCTGATCTCCTCAATCAATCAATCAATCAATCAATAAATAAATACCATACTTCTGTGGAAGATACAGTGGGAGGCTCTGAGAGTAACCCTATGATGAGACATGACTAGAATCAGGACTTAGATAATCCAGAAATACAAAGAAAGAAGCAGGAGAGAAATGACAGAAAGTTTTTAATTCTCAAATATTGAAAAGCAACAAATGATTTCTCTAAAACTATAGTACCTGGACAAATAATTTCTAATAATAATAACTATGGAAGTCCTTGCTTTGTTGGGAGTGTGGGACTATGAAAATAACCATACAAGCAGAAACCATGGAAAGTGATTATAATAATCAATGGGAAAAACTATGGTTTTTCCGTGAGCTTAAGTTTTTTTTGTCAAAACATTAAAAATCCTCTGTCAGCTAATAATGAATGGGGGAATGAAAAAATAGTAAAACTGATTTTATTTAGTACACTGTAATTTAAAACACTGAAACAGTGAGAATTAAAATGCTTTCTTTGTAAAAAACTGATTAAAAGTAGTTTGGTGCTTGCCTTATCATCATATAACTTATGATATGGTTCAAGCAATCTTTTCTATGCCTTGGCAAACTGTCATTTTCTTAAGTTTGGATCAGCTTCTGACATTTTATCCTTCACCCTTCCAATGTCCTGAAATATCTCTGAGAGTTCACTTGATGTGAAGGGTTTTTTTGCTAGCGTCACTTCCTCTGGGACATCTTCATCTTTTTCATCACAGTTTCCAATTTCACTTCTAGCATTTCATTTCTTTGCTGCACTTTCATCTTTGTTGGCCAAGCCTCACTTTTGATCATCTATTTTTGTAAAATGGAAGAGAGTACTATCTGTGCATGAACTGAATAACATATGCAGTGATCGGTCGGTGGCAGATTTTGAAAGAAGTGATATGATTGGCCACTGATCATGATGTGCATCTGTTATTCACACAGAGATTTGTACTTAATGCATCATTCACAGTTAATATATTGTGGTAACTGAAATTTAAACCTTCTTTTTAGGGGATTGGTGTTATTTAACTAAACGATGGTAATTGAAATTTGTGTATATTGGAACTGTGCAAAGGGAGGACCGCCTGTATTTACTGAGTCCTAACTATATGCCAGGTACTATTTTAACAGTCCTATATGGATTAGTTCACTGAATTCTAACCAAAACCCAATGAGATGGTACTAGTATCATCCCCATTTTGTAGACAATGTGATTGTAGATCTTCATCTGGCCATATTATAGAATTAATTCTCCACATATTTGGGAGAATACAAATTTCCCACAATCATGATAAATCCAAAGCTCTTTATAAATGCAGAGTTACTACCATTAAAGAGTTTGAAGTGACAAGTAACACATTCATTTGGAACATATATCTAGAGTAAAAAGTCAGGGTCTCGTAACTGTATGGAAGAACGGTGGATACTTTCAGAAGATGCACTAACTCTTAGATAGCAGAGGGGCACCATTTAATAAAGCAGGGTGTCAGCGAACTAAGAGTTACTACTGGTGGTCCTGAATCAGTTCACAAGTCCTTAACCTTCCTCCCCACCCCACCTATTTCAATGATCATCCTCTGATTAGGAACAAAGAGAATCTTTACAATAAACAGAAGACTTGAGCTCCTTGAGGGGCAAGAGTCATGTTTAGCAATCTTTATACCCTTAGAGTCTAGTCTAGTGCCTAGTACATATTAAGTGCTCAATAAATCTTTGTGGAATTAAGGAATAAATATTTATAGTTAGTTTCTTTCCTCAAGAGAACCAAGAATAACTCACTTTTGGGGTTAGACATGGACTTAGGCTCCAATTTTAGGGGAAATAAATTAATCAATTCATTAACTGGTAAAAATAATTAAATTTGGATTTTCTAAAATTTAAGATTTGCTGCCTATGTTGATTTGATATGCTTGATATTGTTTCTGAAGAAAAGCAAAACCAAGTAACTCTGAGGGATTATTCCTTCCTAAGAGAAGTGCTGCAAAAATCTACACCACAATGGCTATGGAAGATTATACTTCTCACTATAAAATTCAAACTGCATATCCTCTGGTTCCACAAATAGCTTTCCCACATATTGGTTATATTTAATCATTTGTATTTGTGGCGTTCAATTAACAATACCTATTTTAAATTCAGTCACTTTCCCTCTAGAAACTAAGCAGGAAAGGTGTGGTTACTTTGCAACAAAAATTAAAATGGAAAGAAGACTCAATTTCTTTGAGGGCAATTTATTAAGAAGACATAAAATTAAAAATCTGAAATAATTCATACTGCTTTTAAAAACATCTGAAACATTAGCTAAAAATATAAGAACCTCTAAGCCAATATTGATTTTAGAAGGTTATTAGAAAATTTTAATTTAGGGTCTCTTACAAAAGTCTCATTTATAGAGATCACTGCTACACAAAGCTTAAAATGATGTTTATGTTTCTTTGCCCAAATTTTTAACAAGCAACTTCTATAATATTTTGGAAATTAAGAAATTATGGGGCTGGCCCCGTGGCTTAGTGGTTAAGTGCACGCGCTCCGCTACTGGCGGCCCGGGTTTGGATCCCAGGCACACACCGACGCACCGCTTCTCCGGCCATGCTGAGGCTGTGTCCCACATACAGCACCTAGAAGGATGTGCAGCTATGACATACAACTATCTACCGGGGCTTTGGGGAAAAAAAAAAGGAGGAGGATTGTCAATAGATGTTAGCGCAGAGCTGGTCTTCCTCAGCAAAAAGAGGAGGATTAGCATGGATGTTAGCTCAGGGCTGATCTTCCTCACAAAAAAAAAAAAAAAAAAGAAATTATGTAATACAATTGAATTCTGTCAAGGATTGTGCCATGAGATTATTCAAAACATCTGTAAACTAGCTGGTATATGATTTCTTTACTTATTGGTATAACATACTGAATACTTAGGGTGAGACATGTATGGTTTAAGGGGATATTAACAGACAAAATAGATAGAAACAGTAGTACCAATTCTCAAAGAACAGACATCGTATATCACTTAATCAATTTTAATACTTAAAAACTGAAGTGATTGATCAAACTCTCTCAAAATTTATCATCAAATAGAACTATTTTCCTTTAAAGAAGGACTATATTTTAAGAAATATGATGAAACAAAAACTTTTAAAAATATATCTCTGCTTTTAAAGTGCTGATAGTCAACTTAGATCATCTTGGGATTTTATATATAAACAGAAAATATTCGGCCTATCTGTGGTGCCTAACGTTCACTTTGAATTTTCCTTTCAGTACCAGAGAATATTTATTTTAGATGTTCTGAATCACTTCTAGAAAGCAATGCAGTTTCTCTGAAGAGGAATGTTTTGGGGGTATTTTTGCCAGCAGACAGATTTATCGCTGGTAACTTGATGTCTGTCTGTGACAAGACAGACAGAGCAGGCAGGGAGGGTGGGTAGATGGGAGCAGACTGGGAATGTGTGGGCAAGAGCAGAGACCTTGTGGCTTGAGAGAGGCACATATCACACAGTCAAAGAGAAGTGTAGGGCAGTGGACCCAGGCAAACCACACAGGTCAGGCAGGGCCAAGCAGAGCCTAGGCTGGGGGAGATGAGATTCCAGAGGCTGCAGGACAAAGAGTCTTTAGGTCGGGGGGACTGGAAGCCAGGGAGACACAGAAGCAAAAGCTGTAAGAAGAGAGTCAAATATAGAGACTAAACCAGACGAGAAAGAGAGAGTCAGAGAGCAATATGCAGAGAGAGCCATCAAGAGCAGTGACCCAGACAGAGCTGGCAGAAGGAAGGAAAAAGGGAGGACAAGCAAAGCACAGACGGCCACGGGAAGGGAGGTCAACACTTAATGTATGGCAAAAAGGATGAACAATCTGTCTCAGGTATCACTGGTCCCCAACTTACTTTTCCAACAATTAGGGACATAACATCAAGAGCCATGAGACACTGCTATGGGGACACTAAAAGTAATAGTTATTCTAAATTAACTCATAATTTTCAAGTACAAATACAAATTCATATTATTCGGTTATTTATCCAAGAGCATTTTGAAAATAATTAGTTTTAGATTTTTTTATCTTTAAAGGAAAGAGCTCAGTAAAAGGAGAGTTGTCACCTTTACTGCCAAATTCTTGGAAGGATTTTTCACAAATTGGTTCAGAAAGCTGTAAAAAACATGGTGGCTATTTTTAATTTTTTTTTTTTTAAAAGTGAGATTTCTGGAGTGAGACTACTTATATTCACTGTGATTACTGGAAAACTGAAAGAGTCAAAATCACAGGAATATTGGACCTGATTAAGTATTTATAATCAGGGCAAATATTGGTGATCTACATAAATATCATAGATTTAGATAGGTTATTTTAAATGATTCTCTAGTCAGTTATTTCCCCAGAGTTCCTGATTCTGGCTAATTATAATGAATGAGTCACTGAAAACACAAGAATTTCTTGTGGTCAACTTTTAGAATACTCACTCTTGATATTAACTAATAATTATAAGGTAGCATAGAACAATGAATAGGGAAACTAACTGATGAATAATAGCTACAAGGCCAGTTCTACAGTAATGAACAAAAACTGCCTGAAAAGTGCTATTTAGTTAATGAAAACATCACTTAAAGGATTAGAATATATATCCTTTGAATGGAAAGAGAAATGCTACAATTCTTGAGCAGTATGTGTAGTCAAAAAGTGGTAGAGTATCATATATGCTAATATGCCTTGACTTTTAAGGTCTGTTTACAAGGCAAAGTATAGATTTTCAATTAATTCATTTGAGCTGTGTCTAAAAATATCTCAGACAACTCAACTTGTCTACACATTCTGAATGACACCACATTCTAGAAGCAATTACTGTTGATTTTTCAGTGCTATCTTTAGACGGAAGTGATTATTCACTAACAAAGAAGAGAAATAACTCCTTAGTGTCATTTCCTTAAGACATATTTTCAGCAATAAAGCAAAGTGAATATTTAGCAAATACTCAGTAAGTTCAGTCAGTGTAAACAGTCAATCTGGACTATTTAAGCAAAGAAAAATTAAGGTTATATTAGCAGGTTTTCTACAATTCAAATTCACCTAGAAATTGCTAATTTTCCACTTTCTGTTCTGGTGGGGAAATGGGGCTTGACAGTTAGGTAAGTGTTATCAATGGCTCCCTTCTAAATCCAGAACCAAGAAATGATTATCTAAATATAGTAAGTTTTCAAGTTTAATTCTTAACTCCTAAGACGTCTACTATAGTTCTTTTTAAATTTTTTCTTTTCTTTTTTTTTGACATTTATGCTGTTATCTTTCTAATTTTGAGGTGCCCTGATTTACATCAAGCATTCTAGGTAAGCTGAAATAATAGAGAAAAGCCTGTCTCAAACCATGACAAGGGCGAGGAAAAACTAGATGGACACAAGTTCTGGGAGGAAATATGTTGACAGGCATCAGACATCTAGACCACATAGTTTTAGGGCATCTAGGTTCAGGTATTTCCTTAATGGTAGGTGGAAAAATGAAGCTATGAGGTAGGGTTTTCCATCCTGTGTGCCTAGTGTAAAGTGATGGCAGGTATGTCAAAATACTGATCCCTTCACCCTTCAGGTCAGCCAGGAGGGGTTCTTCTGTCCATTCACCTCTGGACATAAGCAGCCTTATCTGTGAACCCCAGACTGCCATACAGATGTTATACTTTTCTATATGTGTCGCTTCAGGAAGAGTGGAATAATCTTAATAACTTGCTGGCAACTATGCTTTATGGTTACCATAAACCTTAGAGAACTGATAAAGTGGGTCTGATGAGGTCAGGTTTTCAAGGATCCAGAACAAGAGACTGCTGGGAAGAAAGAATGGCACAGATTTCAGAATTGAGTAGGTACCCTGAAGTCCAGGAAAAGGATCTCTCAAGTCAGATAGGCAAATACTGTCGTAATTAGTGGGAGGTGGCAGAAGTTCAGGACTGGAAGGAATGTCCTAGAAATGTCATTTTCTCAGCGAAGCTTTCTCTGGACACCTCTCTAAAAATTCAAATCCTCCCCTCCACATACACATACTTCAGGTCCTCTCTTCCTGCTTTATATTCCTCCTACCAATTACCACTATCTAATATACTATATACTTTCCTTATTTATCTTGTCTGTCCTCCTTACTAGAACGTAAGCTCCATGTGGGATTTTTATCTATTGTAATTCCCTGCTCTGTCCCTGGCACCTGGAGCAATGTCTGGTCCACAGTAAATACTTGCCGAATGAATGCATGCAGACTGAATGCTCAAACCCAGAGAGGCACATAAGAAGCACATTCGGGGAGCTGAAAGTATAGGAGCCCCAGCAGCAGTACTTACCCAAACCTACCCCAGTTAGAACCAGTCTGGCAAAGAGCAGCCTGTCAGTCATGTGCCAACCAAAGCAAGCTGTGTCCAGACTTGTAAGACATCAAAGATGTCAATGCTCTGTAACCTTGTCTGTTTTCAAACACTTTATGTTGTGCTTTCCTTTGGCCCTGGGGGAATGCCTCCTTGTACACGGTCAAAAATTATATTAGCTGTTTTTGGGGAGCAGCACACCATGCAAGATCATTTCTAATTTCATCTTTACTGCTATCTCAACGTCTCTTTCAGCTTTATTGTTTCCAGATTTCTGTGTCCTTCTGAACATTTTTCTTTCGGCTATTAGTTTTCCTTTTGATTTCTTCACTATATTTTCTATCTTTCTGTGACTCCGGTTTCTGTGTAATATTTTGGGATCCTTATCAATGTCACAGAGAACATAGGAAAACATGAATAACTAAGTTATTTGCTGTTTAAAAATAGAACTGGAGACAGGGAAATGGAAGGGAGAATATTCCTACAAATGCCTTTTCACTCCTACAGGATTAAGATGATCAATAATAGTTTTGAAATAAATGATAGCCTTAAATTCTAAAATGAGAATGAGAATATATAGTACCACATTACATTTTTACAGTGCCTTCCTTCTGATGGACTCGAAATATCCCTCCAGATACTAAAAAAATTGTCCTCATAACATTTCTACAAGATAAGTGAGGCTAATTATTTGTTGTTGTCATTTTATAACTAACAACCAACCAGAATGTGGGCTATACTGCAAACATAGATCCTATTAACCTATAATATAATTCTCTGAATAACATTGTTTCTAACTGGCTGATTACTAGGAAACATTATTAATAGAAAGAAGTGGGAACCATCATTTGACATATATTCAAGATCCCTCAATATCCACCATTCACTATATGTTATAATAACTGAAAAGTCAGACTTCATTTTAAGTATAAGGTGCAACATTGCCAACTTTTAAGTAGGGAGTTGTCAAGTATTCCATGTGCTTTTAAAAGAAAAATAAAAACAGTATCACTGTACTGAAAATAATTATCAGTGATATTTTAAATATAATTTAAAAATTTTGTTGTGCCTGTTTTAAAAATGAAGCTATGAGGAGCAATGGGTCTTTTTTTTTTTGTAAAGGGAAACATATTTGGTAATAAAGGAAAAAATACAGTGTTAAATGAGTATGTGTTTTTATAGGTAATATGACTGCTTTGACCATGAAAGTTCTAGTCAAAAGATAAAAGCATATTATAACAAGAAAAAAATCTTTATAATTTAGAAAGCTGGAAAAAAAGACTTCGCTAAATTGAATGTATAGTCTGGATATCCATTACTAACTTGCGGTCAGTACACATGTTGAAATCTTCAAATAATGTTAACATGTTAGATTACAGTAACAGGATTATAGATCAGAGAATTTCAGGTGTTTCAAAGGTACTTCAACAACCTTTGGTTATTTCCATTTGAATTTCCTGCTATCACCTCAATTAAGTCATAAGACAGTTTCATCACCTCTTGCCCTTAATTGATTTCCCCCTCCAGCTCCCTGATACTTCTGGTAATGGTATTTTCATTATCCCAGTTACTTTTCACTGGAGCTTATCGTCGTCTCCTCCTTCTCCCTTAGCCTCCACCCAATCTATTTATCATCCAGGAGTGCAGCTTCTGCCCATGTGAGTCGTATTTGTTGTGGCTCTCCTATCCTCTCGGTTCCCACTGCCTCCACTCCGGTTCACACCATCAGCCCATACACTTGCTTTATTGCCGCAGCCTGCTGAGTCTACTGCCACCAGCTTCCTGCTCGTCTCTTTTATCCATTTACTTACTTAATCTTCTTTAAAATCCCATTTTGATCATGTTATACTCCTTGTTCAACATTTTTTAAGGATTCTTTGAGGAAAATCACTGATTTTGATTGAAAAACCATTCAGTTTTTATAAGTAGGTGTGGAAAATGCTGGGGGTGCTGGCCCTAACTCTTCTCATTTGATGCCACTTTATGTTGATGCCCCCTTCAGAAGGGAGAAGCTACCCACTAGCAGAGGACCAGGAAACAGTTTTTTTTAAAAATAATTTTTTGGGAAAAAGAAGATAGTTGTGATAAGCTCTTGTTCACTGCTATGTCCCCAGTTTCCAGAACAGTGCCTGGAACATAATAAGTGCTCAAAAATATCTGAGAAAGAAATGGACATATGCGGGGGAGTGTATGTGAAATCTCCTTCTGATTTAAGCCAAATTTGTCAGAATAAAAATCCACAGAGAATAGAAGGTTATAGAGAGTAGCAATTCTGTCCTAAGAAAAATCTTTGGTCAGGGAAGAGCTGAATAGTGAGACGACTTAGTATAAGATCAAATGAGGGTGATAAAGAAAAAAGTTAATATCTTGTCTCTGATAAATTGTACAGCAAAGTCTAATGAGGTGGTGGGGGAGCAAGGGTAGAAATGAACTCTCTTCAATTCAGCTTTTTACTGCCTTTTTAGAAAGAGCTGCTTTTAAACTCTAAGGTATCAGAGCAAAGATAAAAGCCTCAAAAAAAGTTAAGGTAGGCTTAAGTGAGCACCAGAATTAAAGTTTTAAGCCTGTTGTATTAATTATCTACTGCTGTGGAACAAATCACCCCAAAACGTGGCAGCTTAAAACAATACACATTTATCACTCACAGTTCATGTGGGTCAGGAATCTGAGCGTGACTTAGCTGGGTGACTGGCTCAAAGTCTCTCTCTCACAAGGCCACAGTCAAGGTGCTGGCCCAGGTGGCAGTCATCTCAAGGCTCTATTGGGAAAGAATCCTCTTCCAAGGTCACTCACGTGGCTGTTGGCAGACCTCAGGTCCTCACTGGCTCTAGGCCAGAGATACCAATTCCTTGCCACATGGGCCTCTCTGTAGAGCAGCTCACAACATGGCAGCTGGCTTCCATCAGAGAGAACAAGCAAGAGGACGAGAAAGAGCCTGAGGTCTGCCAACATTCACTGGTCTTACCATGTTCCCCGTTATGCTTAAGCAGCAGGCTTGATAGAATGGTGGAATGACTTTTTGAAGACTTAGTGATGGTGGCTGCTTAGGTGACAACACTTTGTGAGGCTGAGACAATGTCCTTCAGGATGTGGTATTTTCTCTAAATCAGCATTTAATATACTGTGCTATTTCTCCCAATCTGGGAATGAATGGGTGGAAATGGGACTGCCTTCTCCTCTTCTTACCCTTAGTAATCTACTAGCAAAACAGTTGCTTCCCATTCCCATGACTTTAGGCTGTTGGTCTGAAGGTCTTAGTTCCATGGGGAGAAATGCTTCTATCAGGAGACACAACAATGATTCCACTGAACTGGAAGTTGAGACTGCCATTTTGCCACTTTGGGCTCCTTATACCACAGAATTAATAAGCAACAGACTGTTATTATATTGGCTGGGGTGATTGATCCTGATTACTAAGGGAAAATTGAGCTGCAACTACACAATGGGAATAAAGAGGAGTATGTCTGCAATGCAGGAAATCCTCTAGGATACGTTAGTACTTCCTGTGATTAATGTCAATAGAAAACTACAACAAGGTACCTCAGGCAAGATTGCTAATGGCCCAGACCCTCAGGATGTGGCTACAACTACATGACCAGTTGCAAAAATGAGGAACGTAATTCTGATGAGTATTTCTTCCTTAGATTGATATGAATATATATAAATATTTTTGTTTTCTTCTCCTCTCTTATTCCCTTAATATCTCATGTAAGATGTGTCAACAGTAATTAGCTTTCTCTCTCAGGATTTAAATTATAGGATATCAAAGGTGAGAAGAATGAACATCAGCCGAGGACAATGAAGGGGATTTGTATCCTCTTCTGGGGAAAGGCTTAGTGTGTTTTCAGTGGTACACGGGATAGCTGTATCATGTTAGGTGGAAGTATGACTTCATTAATGTCTTATTTGAAGATTAAGTCTGGAGATGTATATGAGGGCCAAGCTGACAAGGGGTGGACTGTGGAGGCTCTGTAATGTGTGAATTTGGCTAGGCTGAACCACATTTTCCAGAATTTCTTTTCAGACTGTCTGTTTCTGGTTAGGATGGTGGACAGGGAGATTGCTGTGGGAAATTTGGAGGGCTCAAGTCAAGCAGCAGCCAGTTCTGGCTCACACGTTGTTTATCTGTTGGCTCATCTGGCGGCATGAGGCAGTGGCTAGAACTGCTTCTGCTCCACTTTCCCCTGCATTTTCCTTCAGCCTCTCTGACTCCTGGGCTAGGTGTTTGCCTGGTTAGCTCCATGACAAAGGGCACTGGCTTCTAAAGGACACCCACATTACCCAGGACAGAAGCCACAAGAACTGACATGGGTTTAAGTCCATTCTCATGGGCTCCAGATCATGCTTATGGGTTCTAGCTTGTTCTTGCTTTCCGCCACTTTACATCCATCTTTGCACAACTATCTGCTCTCCAGACTCAAGCTCTAGCATCAGGTGCAGTCAACATTCTTACAGAGACCGCTTAACCAGCTCTGGTCAAATCCCTGTAACAAATCCTTTACTATATACAGTTAATGCTCATTATTTGTGGATTCCATATTTGTGAATTCATCTGCTTACTACAATCGATTTCTAACTCCTCAAATCAATACTCATGGTGCTTTTGTGATCAATTGCAGACACGCGCAGATTCAGAATGGTAAAAAAACTGAGTTGCTCAACATGCACATTCCTAAATAAGGTCAATCAAGGCCATGCTTTGCCTTCTTGTTTCAGTTCTCATACTGTAAACAGGTGTCCTTCTAGCAGACTATTTAGTGCCATGTTTTTCACATTTTTGTGCTTTTGTTGGTGATTTCACGGTTTGAAATGGCCCCCAAGTATAGTGCTCAAGCGTTGTGTATATTGCTAAGCACAAGAAGACTGATGTGTCTTAAGGAGAAAATAACTGTGTTATATAAGCTTCATTCAGGCATGAGTTACAGTGCTGTTGGCTGTGAGTTTAATGTTAGTGAAACAACAATATATGTTAAATAACATGTCTTTAAACAGTAACATTCATAAAACAAGGTTATATATTGATTGCTTGATGAAAATGTTGTGACCAGAGGCTTGCAGGAACCTAACCCTGTATTTCCCCTAGAAGTAGTGATTCAGTATTCACGATTTCAGTGTTCTCAGAGACTTTATAGAACATAATTACTGCTAGTACAGAGAATCAATTGTATAATATATCCACACACATATACATATACATACACACAGACACACACACATATGTATACATATTGTAGCACATATATATCTCCTAATGGTCTGTTTCTCTGATTGAACTCCGATTGACAGAACTTAAAAGTTTAGCTATAATGACAGTGAAGCTCAGTTCAAGTTCAGGTATTAAGGATAGTGAAATTAAGTTATAATAATAGTTCTTTACCTAGTATTTGAACTGTTCTCCAAATTATTTCCTTCAAATATATAAATATACAACTCTGAGTACCTAGTGATTAGCTATCTCCTATGATTGTTATGTGAGCAGTTTGTACTGAAAACTTCTGCTCATTCTCTGGCATCCATGGCCATAGCAAGCCCATTTCTGTTCTGCAGCCATAACCAGATACCATTACTCACTTTGTGTTTACTATCAAAATTGGTTGAGAACTGTGAAAGCCAAAACCAGAAAGCAATGAAAAATGTCATTCTCTCCTCTTACATAGAGATTAGAGACTATAGTACAAATCCTGTAGGCTGGAAATCAGTGCCATCCTTAAACTGTCTGGAGGCCACCCGCTTCCTGAGGTGCTCACCCCGCCACCTCTTTCCTTTCAATAGGCAGGCCAGTCTTGCCTTAGTTCCCTGTGAACATCTTCAGATCCATTCCAGCCCTTACTCCTTACATTGCTCTGTTTCTTTTGCCTAGAATGCCATCCTGCACATCTTCCTACAATCCAAATCCTATCTAACACACAAGGCCCAGCCAAAATCTTTTGTATGAAAAACTTTTCTGAAGACTCTAGGCCACAGCAATCTCTCTTCCATGAACTCAAGCCTTAACTGCCTGTTGTATCATTGACTTGGGACTCAATCAGAGTCAAATACTCTGAGACCCCGTATGGCTACCCAGTCCTTATCTAATCAACTTTTTACTTAGGTACATCTTGTCTCCCTAAGCTACAACAGCAACTGTCTATATTACTATCAAATTGTTTCACCTATTCAGCTTTACTGAGATTGTTGGTAAGAATTTTCAGCTACTTAACAAATTTCTGGTAGTGGATGAGACCCATACCGTATGTCACCAATAATTCATTCAAAGACTCCAGGCAAAACAACACCCTTAGTTCACAAAACAGAATTCCACATTTTATTAGCATATTTTTTCACCTTAAAAGAAATCCATACATTTCTTATCAAACACCTACCTGCTGAGACTCGGGGACAGTCAGGCAGCATGGACTCCACTGATGTGTCTAATGGTTCTGTGCTAGAGACCCAATTACAACAGTTCTGAAATGGAATAGAGGCAATTTTCTGTTGAAACATAATTTAAGCCAAGACCAACATTTTAGGCTGCAGAGATTAATTTATCCTATATAATCAACCACTAGAAGTATATTCAATTTTTTTCCATGCACTGTAAAAAATTTTCTTATGTAAACAGTAATTACTTGGAAAAAAGTTTATCCTCTACAATTCAGTGAATCATCTGTGCTGATATTAAGAAGACATGTAACTTTCTGTGAACCATGATGCAATATATTTCTAAGAGAAGGGTAGGATTATAATTAAGGGAAATTGAGGGCTGGCCCCGTGGCTTAGTGGTTAAGTGCTCACGGTCCGCTACTGGCGGCCCGGGGTTCGGATCCCGGGCGCGCACTGACGCACTGCTTCTCCGGCCATGCTGAGGCTGCGTCCCACATACAGCAACTAGAAGGATGTGCAGCTATGACATACAACTATCTACTGGGGCTTTGGGGGAAAAATAAATAAATAAAAAATTATATAAAAAAAAGGGAAATTGAAAAGGGTGTCCATTTTTAACTTTTAGATGGAGATAAATATTAATTTGAACATGTGAAAGAATAGCTACATTTTTAAACTATATTCTTTGTCTTTGTAATACTACAAGAAACAAAATTTGCAATTACTCTTCAAAATCTGGCCCATATAAATATACTATCTTTTAATTTTTACTTCAACCTGTTTCAGTCAAGGCTGTATCAATAGTTCAAAAGAAACACAACCTGGTGAATTGTAGCTGTGTGTCTGAGGACACAAAGCCTTCAGTATTAAAGATAACCTCTAAGATAAGGATGATTTACAATTCAGACCAATGAAATAAAAATAATCTATATTCCTTCCATACATTTTAAGTCTGTATTTGAAGTCTGGCTTTAAAAATGTGATAAACATCATATGGTTTATCAAAAAAATTTCCAAAACACATACACACACACACACAAAATGAATTTCCAGACAGATTTTATTTTAAAAGAAATCATCCTATCAATCATGTTGGAAAAATCGCTGATTGCTATTCCGGTAAACAAGCATGTATTGTGTATTTTTAGATGCTTGCTGCCCTGGTTGTGCACCATGGAATCCGTCCTCACTGTGGAAAGATCCTTGACTGGTAGATCAAGTGTCTTATTGTATTTCCTTAATTCATTCTGTCTGGAAGAAGATGTCAGCTGTGTTGCAGTGAGGAGAGAATTTCAAAGGCCCCAGTCCCCACCAATAAAGGCCGAGGAATGGCTTTTGAATAGATTTGTCAAGGCAACCCTACTGTTCTGGGACCAGGGAGAGCAGGAATAACATAAAGGAAGGGTTGCTGTATGAGATTAGAAAGTGAAGTTCACAAAGCATGGCAGATTTTTGTAAGAAACAGTAGATCAATGAAACTATTGAACTGTGTGGAAAAAAACCCATGAAAACAAACACAACATCTAGTAATGTTCTTAAATGCTTTCTCTCTCTTTACATTTAAAATGGATAAAATATTAGTATTTTCATGTATTACAAAAGCTTGATGGTTTAAAGTGGATACATATTCTATAATTTACACTCCTAATCTTAATTAGCAGCTGAATGCAAAATTATACAATGTAAAAGAGCAGAAATTATAAAAGAAATAGAGTTTTAGAAGATATTTCATACATTTGAAATAAGTAAAATTAATATTACTATTGACAGAATACCACATCAGAGAGTTCTAGATAATGCAGAAGATTAGCACACAATTAGCCAGCTTTTATATACAATGTGACACTTGCTTGTAAGAAATAGTATTCTCCAAAGCAGTGTCAAGATATGTAAATGGATGATTTGTTTTATCATTCATCACAGCCCCTAATAAATTCAAAAATCATGACTTCTATAGGTACTAAAAATAGGCTCCCAATGATACAGGGAGATAGCTTCAATGAAGAATGACTTTCTCTTTCTCTCTCTTTTTCTTAATTCAGTCTTTTCAATGACAGCAATTAGCACTACCGAAGACAGGCAGCGATTAGGTATATATTTTAATTATTATTCATTCCAGTAGTACCTCCACATCTGATGCAAGTTGGCTATTACCCAGGTGATATGTCAGTCTTAATACTGCTCCCCTACACTTCACATATGTAAAACTATGTCTCATAGATATTTCTAGTATTAATAAAAGTGATGGTACATTACAATATGCAGGTGATTAATCATTTTCTAACTCATTATCATTGACTTTAAAAAGCTGAACAAAATGGATTTTATCCAGGTCACCTTTAACTCTAACATTCAAAGCAAAATATAGGTTAACATTTTATGATTCTGAAATTTCAGTTTTTATCTAGACTTATGTGTAGGCTTTGATCTCTCATAAAAATAGGATAGAAAAAAAACACCCTATAGTTAAAGTGAATATGTCCAAAAGTTCTCTGGAATGACAAAGTACTTGTTTAGGATTGTACAGGTTTGATACCGTAAGTCTGACGAGTGTACATGTATGTGTGCATGTGTGATGTACGTTTGACATTTTTACCCCACAGAGAAAAATATGTACAAAAAAGGGCAAAATGAGCTAAAAATATGTTTTCCATGTGATAGAGTATAATGAAATAAAATAATGTAAACATACTTGGAAAAAAATGTAAAGAAAGAAATATGAAAGATAAACAGCCCTTATATATGAATTCAATCTGTCTAAAATTCCATCTTATCAAACGTAACTCCCTATTCTGAGATGTGTTTCTACAGTTTAGAAACTAAGTTTCTTTCACTTTTTCTAATGCTTATTCTATCCCTCTTCTCAATGCCCCAATTTGCCCCCCATTCCAGTTCTTCAGTTGAGATGAACACTAGTGAAGTGTCCTGGATGGTGAGAGACGCAGCCCACTAGGAAAGCCCAACTAAACTCAACGCATGCTGAGGAGTGTTCCAAGCCCCCGGAGAGCTTATTCTCAGATGCCCTGAGCAGACAAGGCATGCTGGACTTGAGGTACCAACAGAGCCATGCTTGAGCCTGAGATGCAGCCCCACTTCATCCCAACCAACAAGCAGAGAGAAAGACGCCCTTGGCCAGATCCAGCAGACTGGGATGGATCACATAACTAGAGTTTTTCTGGGTCTGAGGAAAAAGAGAATAGGCAATATCATGGGTGTTTCTTAAAGTTAAGTGTTTTCAATTTAAAGTTCCCTTATTCTGAAATTATAACCTTACAGGTTTTTGTGGTTGTAAACTGTCTTCTTTGTGAAATCCTACAGCTTGGAAACTATTAATATAGACTAGAAGTGCCTGTAGGCCACAGTGCTGAGCGACTCTCTTTGACATTTGAACTAAAGGTTGACAATATTTCAGTGTAGAAATGAAATGAATTAAAATTTTTTGTAAAAAGGTTAAAACTTAGTATATTATGTTTAAAGAGAAAAGTGGGTAGTAGGTATTCCTGTGCAAGGTATTTGGAAGTATTTGGAGATGCCTGTTGCCCTGATTGAGTTTAGGTTTTTATTCACTTTTATTTCATTTGTCTGAGTTGTAAATCACCAATGCCTTAGAAGCTGATCTTTAACATGGAAGGCATTGTGTCCTCAGACAAGAACTAGGATTCACCAAGTTATGTTTCTAGGACTGACACACAGAGCTGAATGGTGATAGGTAAGGGTTCTCCACTGTTATGTAGAACCATATATCTGGCTTGGCTGGAGACTTTCAGAGGCCAGGGGTATGTGAGGAAATGATATTCACCCACTTAGCCTTGTTTTTTCCCAAATAAAAATTATACATTTAAGGCATACAACATGATAATTTGATATACATATGCACAGTGAAATGATTACTACAGTCAAGCTAATTAACATATCTTCTCACATAGTTGCCATTTTTTTTGTATGTGTGATGACAGAACCTGAAATCTATTCTCTTAGCAAATTTCCAGTATTCAATACAGTATTATTAAGTATAGTCATCATGCTGTACATTAGCTCTCTCCACTTATGCAGCCTACATAACTGCAACTTTGTACACTGTGACAAACATCTCTCCATTTCCCCTATCTTCCTGCCACTGGTAACCACCATCCCACTCTCTTCTATGTATTCAACACTTTGAGATTCCACATATAAGTGAGATCATGCAGTATTTTTCTTTCTGTGCCTGGCTTATTTCACTTAGCATAATGTCCTCCAGGTTCTCGCCCACTCAGCCTTTACCGTCCTGGAGCTTGAGGTAAGAAGTGCCTCACAGGAGCTACCTTTGGTTCCTTCTTACCTCTCCTCAAGAGGCTTAGTTTGTATGCCTGGTCTTTTGATTGGGAATAGATTTCACTTGGAGTCATTGCCAAAAGTAGCCCCCTTTGTCTTTAAAAGAAACTGTTATTTTAAAATTAAACAAGTAATCCAAGAATATAGTACTTAACCTTCTTTCTGTAGGTTAATTGGTAGGATTAAAAAAAAATAAATCGGCTTTTTCTAGTAAATGAATACTTAACACAATAAATTTAGCATATTAATTTAAACATGCTTACAAAACAAAAAATAGTTTTACTAATTTGTAGTATAATAGGAATGACTTGACAATTTGTACCACTGTCCTACTGCCAAATTTGAATGCAGGGCTTGGTGAAATAATGGAGCCAATGATTGAGAGGCCAAAAGCATTAAGACTTCATCTATAACCATACTGCTATTTACTTCTTATTTTTTAATTTTTTTGCTGAAGAAGATTTAGCTCATTAGCCTGAGCTAATATCCGTTGCCAATCTTCCTGTTTTTTTTTGTATGTGAGCTGCTGCCACAGCATGGCCACTGACAGATGAGTGGTGTAGGTCCACGCCCAGGAACTGAACCTGGGCTGCCAAAGCAGAGCAGGCCAAACTTAACCACAAGGCCACTGGGGCTGGCCCCATACTGCTATTTTTATGGACAACATTCCAGTTTAGCTAAGGTGTTTTTCTTGGCAGGGATATTTGCAAAATATCTCAGTTTTTGAGCTGATTCTAAATGAAGCTGGAGTGGGAGGAGGTAGGGAAGTGGGATGCTGAGGGACACAAAGGTTACTCTACCACACCCTTCTCCCAACATGCTCAAGACAACAGCCCTTTGTATTTACTGAATCCAGGCTTGTTTGCTCTCCATTACTTCAAGGAGTCTTGCAGAATGGATAGGGACTGAAAAAGGAGAAAGAAGAGGGGATGGAGTTTCCTCCTGAGTATTGGGGAACACTGGACTCTTATTTTGCCAAACCACACTGAATTCTCTACTAGGGGATCACACACTTGCCTACAAAGGTATCCGGCATAGACTTCTATAGTCTCCCTTTTTGTTCTTGTTTTAGGGATGAGCTCTGAGCAGGGATAATTTCAGCACTCCATCAACAATGATCTAATAATTTTTATCTCTGGGACATTATAGTGTTTTTTGTAATAACACATTTCATTTCTTTAGTAGTACCATTTGCTTTTCAAGGGGTTTTCTTCTTGGTTATCACTTTTGATTCTCACAATAGTTCATGAAGTAGATGGAATAAAAATTATCATCTCTAATTCACAATTATGAAATAGGCCCAGAAAGATGGAGTGGCTTTCCCAAGACAATGAGTCCTAGGAGAGAAAGTACCTGGTACATTATTGATTTACCTAGTGAGTGACTAAGCCAGCATCATTATTAAAGGCTCAGTTCTCCTCACTCCTTGTTCTGAAATTACTTCTCTTTTGTAAGTTGTTTTGAATATGCAAATCATCAAGCAAAGGTGAATACAGTTCATGTATTTTATATTATTTGGGGGTGAGAAGGTAACAACAATAACAGCTGTGATTTACTGAACTTTAAAGTGCAAACAACTGTGCTATTTCTGTACATATGTTATGTCCCAACCATGTTTGCAAGGTAGGTATTATATTTTATAGATGAGAAAATTGAATCTCAAAGAGATTAAATAAACTTGCCCAAGACTACACAGCTAGGTAAGTGATGGACTGTGGTTTGAATTTTGGTATGTCATAATATAAAACTCTTCATGCTGCTTCATGCCTAAGGCATAATCGAGGGAATTGAAAAAACTATTCAAGAACTAGGTCATTTATAAAATTTTAAGAAATTTTATAAAAGCTATGCTTGCAAAGAAATTAATGACTGCTTTGATTAAATTAAGATGAATTCAACTACTGTCTATTTCAGTCAGAAGAAAAAATGCACAGATTAATATATTCTGATTTTGAAGGCGATGCCTAATCCAGTCTTAGTTAGGAATACTTAAAAAAGTAAAGCTAAATAAATTTTGTTATATATGTCACCTGCAATGAGACATGAAGAACTCGCAATTAAAAAATGATGAACAAGGCTGTTTCTAGTTTGGGACAAGTATTAAATTCCATATTGGTTATGTCTGGGGGCAAAAGGTATTAACAGCTCATTTATTAACCGTACTTATATAATGCTGGGAACTGTCTCTGTATCCATTTGGACAAATAGCATAAAAAAAGTATAGGCAAGAAATACACAAAATTTCTCTTGAAAAAGTTTAGGCCCTTGGAAAAGACAATTAAGGATGTAGCTAAATTGTGAAAGGAGAAATATGAAAAGCAATGTGGTCAGAAAACACCTGGGTGTTAGAATAGATTAAAAAACCCACCGTTATACGTTTAACAGCATTATGAGGAATGGAGTAAAAATATTTTAGACTTTTGCAAGATGAAAGTACTTTTTCTAATGGAGAATAATAACAACAGTGAAAACAGATTGGTGACATTATGATTACACCCCTACGGGATTATATGCCTAGTCCTTCTATTTATTCAAAACTCTTTTCAAACATTAACTCTCTGGTCCTTACAGTGCACCACAAGGGCTGGAGAAGTTACACCATATCTATGGTGACAGGTCAGCTAGATAAATGCCTGGGTACTCTATTAACAAAAATTGGATGAAAATCAGGAAGGGCAACCAGCTCATTCATATAAATAAAAGTACATGATTTGACCAAACAATTGCTATAGAATGGTGTGGCTAATGTCAATTGCTTATAATATCAGAAAGGTAAATATAAATAAAAGAGATATTTCAGTTCTATATTTGTAATAGGATATAAAAGAAATCATGGGCTGAAAGTTTTTTAAAAAATGGGAACATGTTCAATGAGTCCTTGTTAGTTTTCAGGTTCACTAGCTCTTAGGAAGTGTGAAAAGCAGCCTTCTTAGTCTGAGGCTGGACCATGAGCAGCCTCTGGGTTTTCCCTGGCTCAAGGATCGAGTAAAACATCATTTCAGCTTGTTACTCCTTCTCCCCCATCGGTAGTAGTGAGCCAATCCATCTAAAAGTGGCACATAGAAAAGTGCCACTTTTCAAGAAAAGTATGAGACCCAGTGTACGTTAAGCTGCTTTCCTGTAATTAAGCAGCAGCAACGCTAAACAGCTGGTGGAAAAATTAAGTATCAGGGAATAACGATCTCTTAACAGATCATGAACTTCTTTGGCCAAAGTTCCTACTGTATATTGTATGTATACATAATATTCTATAGAAAGCAAAGAAAAGGGCAGAGGGCTTTCAAAATAGTATTTGTTCTTCAGCAGGGTTTTCTATTATTATTTCAACCATGTCTAGTTTTTTCTATTCCCTCTAAACGTTCTGCCTCTAGAAAGGGAGTTTGGGGGTGGGAGGTGATATAAGTTGGTGGGGGCTCAAGATATAAAGGCTCACACTCATTCATCTCAGCATTGAAAAAATCCAGTCTCACCTCTCTCATCCATTCTCGAATCGTTTTGCCAGCTTCTTGATGCCACACATTGTGAACAGAGTCTGTCAACGCCACAGCAGTTACCTTACTTTTTACATCTGCTTCTCGTTGAATCATCTGTTTTAAAAAAGGACAATAAAATATTGGCTATAATTTTTTCCCTACTGGGTGTAGCCTGTTTAGTCATAAATAATAATAATACTATATTAAAAATGAAAAAGCAATATGCATTGCTTGTTCAAAGTTACACTGAACACATGCCCTATTCTTGTCCAGAGATGTGAAAAGACCTAATATTTTCTTTTAAAAAGATAATGCCACTTAAGTCTTGAAACTATGCAGCTCTATTATTTTCCATGTGGTTTGACAATTCAAGGATTAAAGGGATCACGGAGAAAAAGAGGAGGAATTCCTGAGGAGATTCCTCCACCACTTCCTATGTCAGTGCTTCAGGGAGGGTAGCACCCGGGGTTCACCGTTAGATACTTAGGACGAACGTCTACTAATTTTCAGTAGATGGCACATCAGTAAAGAAAGATATCTTGCTTTGACTTCTCCAATTTAGCCATGGCCTTCTGACTCCTTGCTGTTTTAAATGCCCACAAAGATCTTTCTCTTCAAAGCCTATCAATATCATTTTGCTTTCTAATATATTTCTTTATATCGACAAATGATTACATTTTAACTTCTTTCTATAGAGTGTTATTTCTATAAAATTAAATGGTTCTAAAATTTAAAAAAGAGCTGCCTGGTCTGAAGAAACTGAAGAATTCGTTACTGGTCTGCAAGATGAAGAAACTGAAAAATAACAGTTGTACATCAAAAGAATCATAAAAGGTTTTAATCTACTAACACTAGTGAGTGACTCTAGTTTGACACAACAGATGTAATAAAACAATAAAAAATTACTGTTAAAAAAATAGTAGCCTTGAATTTCATAGCCATGCTCTCACTATTTCTTTGTATCAACTGTCTTTTCTCCCTCTAAAAAAGAGAAATTTCTCTATTATTTGCTATTTTTTTTTATAATTTTATTTGTTTATTTTTTCCCCCAGAGCCCCAGTAGACAGCTGTATGTCATAGCTGCACATCCTTCTAGTTGCTCTATGTGGGACGTGGCCTCAGCATGGCCGGAGAAGCCGTGCGTCGGTGCGCGCCCGGGATCCGAACCCCGGCCGCCAGCAGCGGAGCATGCGCACTTAACCGCTAAGCCACAGGGCCGCCCCTATCATTTGCTAGAAATTAATTTGCTATTAATTTCTATGAATTGTATATCAAAAATATATTACTGCAGTTAAAAAAAAGAGAGAATTCTGAATGGTGATGAAAGCTCATACAGTGAACACTGCAAGCCATGTTTCTGATACCAAATGATGCCTGTTGGCATTTGGAACTAAAAGTGTCTCTCTCTCTTTTAAATTTCTGTAATTCCCGCATATGCACATCCCCTTTCACTGAACACTACCTAATGGGAATCTAATTCACTGTTAATGCTGCCTCAGCAGCATTTCCACACCTTAAATCTTTGTACCCCATGTTTTCTGCTTATATAATGTGGAAATCTTAAAAGTCAATGTTGGTTATCAACATCACAATATTACTACAAAAATTCACCTTGCAATACCAATAATATGTTTTAAAGCATAAGATAATACTCCAATACTTCCCATTCATTATTAAGTAGTTTGCTACCTTCCAGATTTTGTTTTAAAAATAGATTCTCATTGGATCATGTTGGCACTAGAATATAAAAATTTAAATCTACATTACATAATAAAACCTCAAATTCCACAATAGTGAATCCACCTGGCCCATGAAGAACTTATGTGCCCTTATTCTCATCTTCTAAATAGTAACACTTTTAGAGATCTAGAGTGATTGTTGCTGAAGTTACAAAATAAGAACATGCTCTTCTGGTGTTCTAAGAATGTCTGCATTTTAAAACATTTGCCCTGGATTTTGTTGTGGTTGTTGTTCCACATATGCTGACTTATTTAAGATGGTGGTGTCTGAAGACACTAAATATTGAGGGCCATTTGTGAAACAATACAAAGTTAAGACTTCATAGGCTGAGGATTTAGAGCACAAGTAGAAAATCTGGGTTTTAAAATTCTACAAACCTGGAAAAAAATACAGTTGTTAGATACTATCAGAGAAAAAAAGCTTTGGTCTGTTTGTCCATCTGACTGACATTTCACACAATGGAAGTAACAATATACATCTTCACATCACATCAAATCACTTTATAATCCAGCATGATACTCCCTTACACTGCTATAGTCCTCTACAGTTTAAATATCACCTTCATATTATATTACTAGAGGTATGGAATGGTCAAATTCCAGAGGATCTCAATGAAGAGCTGCTTACAAATGAACCCAGTAACAAAGAATTTCAAATATTTGACTGTTCAGGATTAGCAGAATTGTAAATCGGTGAAAATCTTAACAGTTTAGTTTTTCAGACTATTTACCTCCGTTTCAGCCTTGCTGCAACCTAATTTGGTAGCATTGGAACTACAAACAACTACCATTTCTGTCCAAAGCCTCTGCTTCTTGCATTTGTTAGCTTGGTTCATAACCCCTTTTCCCTCCCTCACTGCCTCCACTGGGAATGAGCACTGATGAAACATGCTGGAGAGCGGCAATGGTGGGGATAGACTGAACACAGGAATCAAGATTGTTTAAGAGACAGACCTTAGATGGAATATAGCTAAAGCAAGGATGAGTGGAGGCACAGCTGGGCAGGAAAACGACTTCTATAATAGTCTATAATAGAAGACCACAATAGTCTGGTAAACCCAGAAATCTGAAAGGGAAGAAATCATATCACCAAAGTCCTACATATGTCAATCTGAGGTGGAGATGTGGTTTTTATTAGGATCTACGGATATGAACACCTTTGCAATTCCTTTCAAAATTCTGTCTGTAGGTGATATCTGGAAGAGGATCCTTAGCTTTTATTAGATTCTTCAAGAGATTTTAGTCTCTACAAATGATGAGACCCTCTGATCTCAATGTCTCCATGTATACTTGAATGAACTAAGAAGTACCTGCTAAGTGATCCCTTCAAACAATTACACTTAAGATCAATTTAACACCTATACCAATCTTTCAAAAAGAAAGGATGGCATTCCATTTTTGTTATAATGTCTTTAGTTGGATAAAAGTGACAAAAAGAATTTGATACCCCAGACATCCACATCCTAAAGTTCCATGGCTTAATAGGTTATGTGTGGTAAAGTTACAATTAAAATATAGTTTTTATTTGTGTGTATATAATATTTATTTATATCTGAGTAGCACTCCACAAATTTCAAAATGAATACATATTTATTCTCATTTTATTCTGAAACAATATTGAAATCCATGCAAAACATATCATTTTTCCCATTTGTGGAGGAGGAAACTGAGGCTGAGAAACTGGTTAATGGCCACACAGATACAAAGTGACATGACTCTGACTTGACCATGACTTGAGGTTCTGTGTTCTTTCATTTGTATCACATGGGGTCTATTTCTCAGTAATATATCATAATACTCTTACATAAATGAACTCAATTGATTAATTCCTTTTTCACATATACAGTATTTCACTGACTTGGACATTTCTAACAAATGACCAAAAAAAAAAAAAAAAAAAAGAGTTCCAGATCTGTAAGGAGTGTTGAAATGCTAAAAATCATGCCAAGATAGAAATAGCCATGAGCAAAAACAGACTATCAATAGTATTTAAAAATTATTATTACAGTTCCAAAATAAATGATGTCTCAGATAAGAGGGAAAATTAGATATTTCTATAAATCATATTGATGATTTGAGAATTAACACCAAATATTTGATGCTATCACCTGATATTTTTGTTTCCCCTTCTTAATTCTATCCATGTATCTATTCATACTCCTCCCACCTTAGATTAATCACAATTAGTCTGTTCTTTCCTTTACTGTATTGTATGTTCCCAGTCTGACAAAAGCTTAACTAACCCAATAAATATCAAGTACTTTGAACAGATTAAAACATATACCATCTGTATGCTGGCTCATCTTATTAAAATTTTTGATGAGGTTGAAATTGAGAGGCAAAAAAAAACCCTTCTATTATTTTTTTTCATTCCAGAGTAAGAGTAAGATTTTAAACATGAAGGAACTGTAGCAAGATAGGAGAGCTTATCAGAGTGTAAAAGTATTTGGCGGGATGAAGACCAGAGGACCAGAGGGGCATCATGCGAGGGCCTGGATCTCCTCTCTATGTGCACTCTGGCCCTTCCACAGGGCGGCTCCATCTCTCCCCAGAAACCACGTAGACCTTTTCTGTCTACCTAACCTATCTCACCATGCTTTCTCCAAGGTCCTCAAATGCTGTACCTGCCTACGACCTTCACAAGTACCTGGCCAAATGCAAACACTTCATGTCACCCTAAAAGTTCCTTAATTCCCTTTTTGTACCTACAAGCTGTTGTAACTTTTCCTTGGGTTTCATTTCTTCCAGAACTCTACCATGAGCTACTTTTAGCAAAGGAAAACACAAAGACTCTTTTACTTCCACTAAATTAAATAAAAACATTGCTGTCCATTTGTCTTAGCTTAAAAGATAGGCTTCTGGGCCGGCCCCGTGGCTTAGCGGTTAAGTGCGCGTGCTCCACTGCTGGCGGCCCGGGTTCGGATCCCCGGCGCGCACCAATGTACTGCTTCTCCGGCCATGCTGAGGCCGCGTCCCACATACATCAACTAGAAGGATGTGCAGCTATGACATACAACTATCTACTGGGGCTTTGGGGGGAAAATAAATAAATAAATAAAATCTTAAAAAAAAAAAAAAAAAGATAGGCTTCTGAAGGCAGTGAGATGTTGATGTTACAGGGGTGCTCTGCCAGGAAGTCTTTGGAAGTAGTTTCATATCTCTAGTCCAGGGCCCTGGGTTTTGGAAATTATGAATCCAACCCAATACTAGGTATTGAACCAACCTAAGGAAGAAGTGAACTCTGAACTGGGGTGTCTTCACCCTAATCTAAAAGAAGAAATGGATAATTTCATTTTCCCATATTTGTGGAACAGCAGTCACGGCAACTCAGAATAAATATGTCTTATATTTTAAAGTCCAAGAGGACCTCCTGAAACAGGCCAGTGTGGGCTGGGGGCAGGGATGTATATATGTGCTTGCAGGTCCATATCTTGCATGTATGATATGTTTTAAACATGCTTTTGAAGGAAATGTTTCAAAGCCTTTCATGAGCAAAAGCCATCACCTTCTTGTGAAATTCTGACACGTGTTACACATATGCACTGTGAGGGGTACAGCATGTGAATCACTTGTACAGGAAAGCATATTCTGAAAGAAAATCAAATAACGCATGTTTCCTTCAGATTAGGATCTGACACTATTGTACGTTTATAAATCTGAGGATCATTACTACTGTGTGAGCGTGAATGAATCATCACTCTGGTTAATAGCATGGTTGAGGTTTGAGATGTCTTTTTAAAAATATATATGTATATAAATAGATTAGCTCCCTCTAGAGCTCCTTGAGTTAAGATTTCAGATTAAGTTGTTTCAAAGGTTTGAAAAGTATGAAAAACTGGTACCTCTTCACATTTTCATCATGCGGATTATAATTACACTCAGTGTTTCTACTTCAGTGTAGTCTTGATGTGGTTTGATAAACTATGGTATTTCACCACAAACCTCTCCCATTACTTTACATGTCTGCCTTTATATCCCCTGGCATATGGCACACTGCCTTGCGTGCTATCAAGTCCACCCACCAGGTTAAAAATGTGCCCTGGGCCAAGATGACTAATTAGCCGACATTGGGTTAGGCAGAGTCTTTTCTGTCAATGTCTTCCTGAAGATTCTTTTGTACAAGTCAATCCCAATAGCACAATAGCATGCTACTCAGAGAATAAATATCATCTTTGCTGCAACATTAAAACCTTGGTTCTGTCACCCAAGGCTCTTGAAGCACCTCTAGTGATTACAATGAAATACACACACTTAAGTAGATGAAATATGAAGACTAAACTGCCCAGCAGGAAATTCAGACAAGTATGACATTCAGCTCTCACATGCTACTCACAGTTCACACTTCTCATCTGCATTCACTACTATTTTTTTTTGAAAGTAGAAGCTTTCAAGTAAGTAGTCTTTGTAAGGAGGGTGGTAGTTAGGTTCAAGGACTTTGGAGTCTGATTCCCCGGGTTCAAATCTCTGTTCTGCCACTTCTGGTAATGATACCTTGAGTGAATTATTTCAACTCTTTCTGCATCTCAATTTCATCACCAGTAAAAGGGAGATGATAAATACACCTAAGTCATAGAGTTACTGTGAGATGAAATGAACTAAATATAAAGCAACTAGCAGAGAACCTAGCACACAGTACACAATTATAATAGATGATCCCACAAAAACACACAATGCAAACTACTCCCTTTGTGTAAACTAGTGCATTCTCCTTTCTCAATGTAGAAGGTAACAGAAGCTTAACCTAGAATGTGTTTAATGACAAATATTATTTTTTAAAAAGCCATAGATCCTTAAAGGAAAAAAAGTTATGAAGGGCTGCTTTTTCTTTAGAGTATGTGGTTCAATAATTCTAAAACCACCCAGCCGAGGAGTAGAAAGAGCTCATTATTATATCTGTTTAAAATCCTGTAATCAGAATACTAGGCCAATAATAGCACCATGCACTTGAAAATTAAAGCAGAACTGTTGAAGCCATACTGTGGCAACTCCACTTTCCTGACACCAGTGAACCCTTACAGAATTACTTGGACCAGCAACAAAGCATGGAGCCATGGCTTAGCAGTGCCAAGCTAGCAGAAAGAGAGTCCCCTTACAGCTTTGTTTTCTACATAGAGTGACTATATTTTTAAAAAGATAATCACAGAGATATGAAGTATGTCCAGAGGAAGGCAGTATAGTGTTGTAGTTAAAAGCATGCATAGGCTTTGGAATTAGATGTCCTTAAATTTTTATTTTTGGTTAATCATTATAAGAATACAAAAACGGGAATAACAGCAGTCACCTCATAGTATTGCTGAAGGGTATGAGATAAGGCATGTAAGCAATCAATACTATCAGCTACTATTATTATTACCCTGACATTCATTTCTAATTTCTAAAATGTATCTTTCCTGTTGATATAGTATCTATGTACTCTCCAGTGACATTAACATTTGCACTGACAGGGTAGCAGTTATGAAGTGTCATACAACTACTACACCCACCCCCACCACCTCCTCCTTGATTATGTAAAGCGATTTGGGCTTGCTTAAATGTTTTCAAAGGAAATAATTAGGTATAAATAGGATAACCATACTTCCTGTTAGCCCAGGACAGTCCTGGTTTATGCCTATTGACCTGGCATAATTATTAATAGTGCCCCCTTTCACTGTTAAAAGTGTTCTGGATTGGAGGGTAAATTATATGGTCACTGTATGTATAAGTATAACACAGAAGTTAAATGTTACTCTAGCAAATGGGTAAATCTTATAGTTTCACTGTGCTCAACGCTTAGCACTTTAAGCATATACTCAAAACCTATATAGTTGTCACTATAAAAATAACCATGTAGGAAAAAGAAATATTTCCAAAGGTTCCTAAGTTCAAAACTTAAGGGCAAACCTTAGCGCTGTGCTGAGCCCCTCACAGATGGACATGCAGCCTCACACCCTGGGTAGGTAAACACGGCCAGCTGGAGCTCCACTGTAGCAACAGGATAAGACAACATTCTCTTTTCCTGTGCTTTGAAGCCCTAGCTTCAAGTCTTACAACCTTTGTCTAATTTCAGGAAGGAAAAGGCTCTCCACAGGCAAGAACCCCAAGGGATGGGGTATGTAAACTGAAACTTCTTGGGTCACATGCATTTATGAAGATAAGTCTCCAGCCACCAGTTAGGGAATGGCAAGTTATGATTTATTATTGCAGGCGGCCAGAAGAGAGCAGTAATAACTTCCTTTTCTTTTCCGGCCTAGACCATGCTGCCACGTGCAGGCTCCTTCAACAACAAAAAAGCATGTGTAAGGTAGGTTTAAAAGAAAAAAGAAAAGAAAAAAAACCCCCAAATATTAAGTGATTGACAAGTGGAAGTTGGGAAAGACTAGTGCTTTACAAAAACACATGATGTGAGAAAAAAGGCAACAGTTTGAAAAACTTACTCTACCAATCAAGAAAACAGCAAGCTAAATGCATGGAAAAAAAGTAAAAGAGGTCACATATTAAGAAAACAGTGTAAGGGTTCATCAAGGTGACTTATTCGATTAAAATGTTTTATTATGTAATGTTATAAGAGTACACAGGATATTATAAAACACAGACTTGAAAATTACAATGGATATATATGAAGTGGATATATTATAAAAGTATAAGTAAGGACTAAATATTGCCAGTCCAAAAAACTAAGGCAGGCTTAGCAAAGGAGATGTTTAAATGGTAACAATATATAATCTTAGATGGAAAAACGAGAAAACTTATTAAAAGTTTATAAATGTACTATATAGCAAGAAATGTTTCTGATGTAAATAAATAGTAAGCATGTTCACAATACTCAGTTTAAAAATCACTTATGAGCCTTTATTAATTGGTATATACACTGGGGTGTATATATATATATAGAGAGAGAGAGAGAGAGAGAGAGAATTTGTCAATCATTTAACAGCTTAAAAACTTAGTGGCAAAGACCTCACTAGGTTCAGCAGGGGCAGGCATACACATTCAGCTGGGAAAGTGTTAATATACAGTCATGCGTCTCTTAATGACAAGAATACATCTAAGAAATGCGTCATTAGGCGATTTTGTCATTGTGTGAACATCATAGAGTGTGCTTACACAAACCTAGACAGTATAGGCTACTACACACCTAGGCTATATGGTACTAATCTTATGGGACCACTGCCGTATCTGAGGCCCATCGTTGACCAAAGGATTGTTATACGGTGCATGACTGTACTTAAGTTTTAAAGCATACCATTTTCTTTTGGTCTGGGAAAAAGAAAGGTAAAGGGATAAGATTTACTGCCACAAAGATATATAGTAGATAACCAGAGTATTATGTTATTTAACAAATTTCTCTTAAAAGCCTTTATATTAGGTGTGAAGTGATGGATATGTTGATTGGCTTGGCTGTGGTGAATATTTCACAATGTATACAGATATTGGGGTCATCAGGTTGTACATACCTTAAATATATACAATTTTCAGTTGTCAATTATACCTCACTACAGCTAGGGAAAAGAAACCTTTACACTGAATTTCCACATAGATATTTGGTGTATTTGAAATTTTACTATAGTTTTCAAAGTTATTCTACAAATTTAATAATATTTTTATAAAAAATTCTGGTTCCAATTAACCTGTATTGTTTTCAACATATTTTAAAGACTATATACTCTGTTACCTGGCATAAACAGGGAAAACAATATTCTAATTTATCAACTGTTCTAGGTAATACATCATTACTACAGAGTTGAGGAAGATGTTGTTTCTGACCTTCTGGAAGAACTCACAATTTAGGAAGGAAAGCAGGTTCAGATAAGTTCTGTAGAGATCCTTAACATTCTGAGTATTTATATATAGATTATCTCACTAGATAGAACAATCTCTTTTTTTCTCTTTTGCTGAGGAAGACTCACCCTGAGCCAACATCTGTTGCCAATCCTCCTCCTTTTGCTTGAGGAAGATTTGCGCTGAGCTAACATCCATGCCAGTCTTTCTCTACTTTGTATGTGGGTTGCTGCCACAACATGGCTGACAATTGGTGTAGGTCTGTGCCCAGGATCTGAACCTATGAATCCGGGCCACCAAAGCAGAGCACCAAACCCAAAACCCAACGCCAAACCCAACCACCAGGCCAGAGGGCCAGTCCAGAACAATTTCTTTTTTGTTTTGGTGTGGAAGAATAGCCCTGAACTAACATCTGTTGCCAATCCTTCTCTTTTTGCTGAGGAAGATTGGCCCTGGGCTAACATCTGTGCCTGTCTTCCTCTACTTTTTATATGTGGGACGGCTGCCACAGCATGGCTTGATAAGCAGTGCGTAGGTCTGTGCCTGGGATCTGAACCCGCGAACCCAAGGCTGCCAAAGCAGAGTGTGTAAACTTAGCCACTATACCACCAGGCAGGCCTCACAATTTTTTTTTGAGTAGATTGATAGTTGAGGGATTATGTACCTGTTTTATAGATGAGGAAACTGATGCTTAGAGAAAGTAAGTGATTTGCCCACATTCACATAGTTGTAAGTGGCATAGCTAGATCTTTTAACTCCAAATACCATGTCTATACACCATGGCTATCTGTATATAATAACCTCCATTTTCCCTTCTAAAATATTTACTATACTGGTAATGATTTGTTCACTGTCTTTCTTTCCCACTGAAATGTAGGCTCCATGAGGGCAGGACCATAGTTGCCAAGTCAATTCCACATCCCTATTCCCTGCACAATGACTGGCACATAATAGATGCTCAAAAATCATTTGTGGAATGAATGGAGGTGCTATTTACAGAAATGGAATAGATCAGGGAAAGTGATGGTTAGGAAGTTAAAGGGATGTCTTGTTTGGTGTATTTAGAAATAGACCATATTGTGGGTTGGGGACCCCCAGGAAACAGACTCTGAGATGGACTTTAGCAGGATGTTTACAAAGGAGTGCCCTTAGGATCAACATCTAAGGAAGGGAGGGGAACAAAGCAGGAATGGGCAGAGAGAGGTAAAGGTGAGACACAAGTCCAACAATACCCTTGCACAACCCCGGGGGAGCTCTGGACCTAGAAGGAGCTTTCAGAGTCATCCCAAGTTGGGCCCAGATGGCTTGGCCTTTAATCTCCCACACTGTTCTGTCTTTGAATATGGGACCCACAGCAGCCAAGGCAATCCCTGAGGGGCTGACAGCTGAAGGCAGTCTACTGAAAGCACTTCCAAGAACTGGGGCACAGGTCCTTTATTGAAGGAGCGACGGGGCTGTGTATCATAATGTCCACTACAGGACATAACTGAAATTAAGCATTAACCTACTGTCGATTCAAACTTAAATCATCCTTCCAATCTGCCTAGCACTCTACTGCTGTACTCATGTACTCAAGATTGCATTATGATTCAACTCACTAATATCTATCAGATCAAGTAAATTTATCTTAGACTTCAGGTCTCTCATAATCTAATGTCATATTATCTACCCCATTAAATTTTGAATTATCCCCCAACTAAAGATTATAAAGGGGAAAACACAAAGTTAAAAGATGAAGAAGCACTGACTATTGAAAAGCATAAAGAAGTCAAAAGCACAAATTTCAAAAATTATGCTATAAATCTACTGGGAAATGATTTGATTTTCTAAATTTCAAATGAAATTTATACATCAGATAAAGCAAGGTATATTTATGATTTCAAACCTGAATGCATCAGGGTATAAAATAACTCCAAACTTCACATAAAGTATGCAGTCATCACTATTTAGTGTTTGCCGTGATAAACTCAAACCTGGTGGTGTTGGTGGGCGAAAAGGAAGGGTGGGCATGGACAGAGCGGTTTCACTGTAAACGTAGCTAGGTGACCTTTCCAAATCTCAGCCTTTACTCCTGATGATATAAAGAAAATAAACACTGTGCTATATAAATTTTGGGACTAAAGACATTTGAGATTTGGATTCTTATTCAGATCTTAGTTACTCTATCCCTCAGATGTTTCTCAGTTTTTGTCTTTAGAAATACAGGGTAATCTTCTTTGATCATATTTCTTCAAATGTAGGATCAGGTTTATGCAAAAATGGTGTGGCATTGACCTAATATGCATATATTGAACGGGGGGGGGGGTCCCTACTTTTAGATTCTGATGTAGGCATTGACCCATTGATAAAGTAAGGCAAGACTACCTAAATGTTCTTATAACAGGACGTATTAATCAATTGTGGGTTATTAGAGTTGCCAAACACTGGGGAGAGGTTGATTTTTTTTTTTTTTGAGGAAGATTGGCCCTAAGCTAACATCTGCCAATCCTCCTCTTTTTGCTGAGGAAGACTGACCCTGGGCTAACATCCATGCCCATCTTCCTCCACTTTATATGGGACGCTGCCACAGCATGGCTTGACAAGTGGTGCGGCGGTGCGTGCCCGGGATCCGAACCAGCGAAGCCCGGGCCGCCGCCGTGGAGCGCACGCACTTAACCGCTTGCGCCACCGGGCCAGCCCCGACACCCATTTTTAATAGGAAAGTGACATCATTATAATAAGTATAAGTCACAGGCTTCCCACATTGTTTGAAAATATTTGAACAAGGATATCCAGATGGCTCTCCTACCTAGGAACTTATGCTAAATACCTGGAGCTTGTGCGCTGCTTAAACATTCAGGAGAATACTGTTGCTGAAAGAAATTTCTATTCAACTAATTACTTGAAAAGGCTGTTTAAATGCACGGTCTACTGACCAACAAATGTAGGACAATCCTATAAGTTGGGATTTTTAAACATGATTCTGATTATGTGTTGGAGTCATTTTTCTTACAAAAGCACATCTCACATTTCTGAAATGATAACGAAAGTCTGTAGGAGTAAATGGTTTGAAATATGTTCATTTGAGATAGGACTTTTTAGGATTGTATTTACTGCACAAAACTATATAAACATTAGGTGGAAGAAAAAATGGGGCTGGAATGAAAGTAGCTATTGACCTCTATGTATATGGCTGTATTCTTCATTTCACAGATAGAAAACATGTACATATACTACACGTAGCACTTCTGAGTTCATATACTTGTGAACCATAAACAACAGTCACCATACACTAAGTGTTCTCTATCAATATCCACCGTAATGGAAAACACTGGAGTAGCACTTCAGATCACTAACAGGAAGAGGAGAACCCTGAAACCTATCATTTAGACATCTGATGATAGCTCTGATGCAAGATGGCGTTGAAAAATTTACATTGAGGAAGAGTTTACGTGTGAGTGAAGGAGAATTATTCTCTAGGCTATTTTTTTAAATTTCATTTTCCTTTATGTGTCTGTTCATTAGCACTTCTTTGGGGGTTATTCCACTAGTTGAGTCAATGATTTAGGGTCTATATTCCACTATCATTAAATATTGCCTCAGTTTCATGAGTATGAAATAATTCAACAGCACGAATCTAAAATAAATATACTGAGGCAGCACAGTACAGGACGTTTAATAAGCATCAGTATTTATTACGGTAGGAAGCAGAATTTTTGTTATATCACACCTTTTGTTAAGTAGCCAATTTAGCCAATATGAAACCCTATAAAATGGCAAAGATATAAAAAAGAGTCAGTAGTTCACTAATTTAGAAAGTCAATTATATGTCATTGTTTCATATCAGGTTAATTACTTCATTTACATTTTTGGAATTTTCAAGTACCGCATGAAAGGTGACAGATTGACAGCACTGCAGACTGAAATTTTTACACTATTTTCCTGAGTGTTAATAATATAAAAGGCAATATACAAAACAGAATCACACATAGATTTTATCTAATGAAATTATAAGTGAAATAGACATGGTGCAGAAATCGGAGAGCAATAAAGATGCTTTCAGGAAACCTTTACTGAAGAGGTAAGGCAAAAGGGAAGTGGTAAATGGGTAGATAACTTTGATGTTGTTCTTCCAGGCATATATGTGTGAAAGAATGGAGGTCAAATATCAACAAAACATCAATGCATCTGAAGGGAGGAGAGTGAATGACATTCAAGAGAAGTTATAAGAAGAAAGCTTGAGTGAAAAAGAAACAAAATGACTCCTTGTAGGGAAGATTATAATCAGGAATGTAATAAGAGGGGGGGAAACGGAGATACTACCACAGGCAGAGCACAAAAAAAGGCAATGCACAGGAATGAGGAACAAATGTTGAATTTCCAAGTTCTGATCCTAATCTGCTCTCACAAGAACCCAACCTGCCACTCCTTACTGTGGGTGTCATGATGAAATCTACCGTACTACTTTCTGTCACTAAGTTGTCAGAAAAAGCAAAGCTTCCCTAAGTCTGCCTCTTCCCACACAACCACCAGCATGTACTATGATCTATTAGTCTCTTTCCTCCTCAGACAGAAAGGGCAATAAACTCATTGCCGAATTTTCCAGTACTTGAATTAAATGTTTCTAGAAATTAATTTGATATTGATGCCACTTTTTGTTTCTGTGGGAGAGGCTGAGTTAGATCCTAATGCCTTAAAACTTACATTATAATAGTCATGAACGCAATATAATTATATCTCCTATGGTCTTTTATATAAAAGAATGAATTTACAAGTAGCATCATGGTTTACTGAAACCTGTTTAAATATTAACTAATACTGACATGGTTCTACCTATAACATAGAAGAAAAGAATGAAAAGTTGTCAGGGACATTAGAAATTATCTAGTCCAAGTCCTTTTTGTATAGATGAGAAAACAGGTGAAATGACTTAGCTGTCACCTTCAGTTTCAACAGACATGGGATAACCTCAGCTATAACTGTTTTTACTCCATACTACTGTGTACTACCTAACAGCACATGTGCCATTAGTTCCTTGATGATGTGCCCTATGCTTTGCATCCTTGTAATACTACTGGCTTCAAAGTGACATGCTATTATGCAAGTTTTGGGGTTGACAGGCCACCAAGGTGGTTTGTACACATAAACTGCTTTAATTCTGTGGACTAAATGGCTGTTGTTTTGTTCTTTTTCTGATCGATTTGGCAGGTAGAGTCAGTCAAACTGGTTTCTTCATGTAGACACTGCCTTACTATGGAAATGAATGTGGAGAGATTCATCTTTGTCAGAAATTATGTCAAATTATTCAAATTTATTGGTGAATTACAGCAAACATCCCAGCTGATGAACATCTCAGTCATATGTTTTTTAGAGAACACTTATGGTTCTGAAAAGATAATATTACAATAAGCTTTCCCATTCTGAAGCAAAGACGTTTGGAGAGAAGATGGGGTCTGTTATTCAAGATAATAATTTATCATAAAAAAAATCCAAAGATGTCCAGTACTGTAAGTATTGAAACATATTCCTTCAGATAGTGTTGCTATTGTTTTCCCCTCTCCGTGTTATGGTCTTCTTTCAAGACCGTTAGGAAGTCGCCTCCAAGACTCTTTCTGTCAGTTTCCATCTTTTCCATAGACACACTGCAGCCTTCACATTAACACTGCTTCTCTGGCTTGAGGTAATAAACGATTAGCTACAGCACAGTGGTGTGATGTTCATGTTATTCCTTGCTGTACTATCACCCAGCCAATGTCTCAAAAATTAATGCAAGTATATCAGGATCTGAAATTAACTTTTTATAGCCAAAAGCAACGTCCTGCTAGGAGGAGAAAAACCTATTATAAATGGGCTGGCATCTGACTGCTTGTAGATGGTGAGTCCCAGGAAAATAACATTTCAAATTATAAAATGTTGACTATAACAAAAGCTGCCCCATATTGATTAATCAGTGTTTTGTTTATAAACTGATAAGGCCTAACTAGGTGGTACCTATTCTTAGTAAGTGACAGATCTATTACTAAAGACCAGAGATGAACCTAAATTAGCTAATGCTCTTATGATGTTATGCAGAAATAAATTAGAAAAAGAAAAATACTTGTATGAAAAATAACAGACAACATTTCTATGAACCATGTATTAACCTTGAAAGTTTTTTTCTAAGAAATTATATAAAACTAGCCATGCTTAATATATTTAAACGTATATGTTATTCCATAAACACTATCAAGAAATCACTTTGGAAAACTAAAACAGAAAAAATCAACCTAGTATAATGCAAATGTCTACTTCTCTTTGAAAAATTTTTAATAATTTCTCATTAAAATACCCACTCAGTGGAAAACAATTTGGGGTGCCACAAAGCAAAAGTATTTTACCAATTTTATTTAAAACTGCCCGTGTGTTTATGCTCAGATATTTTACTGGTGTTCAGACCAAGCCTCACCATAATCGCAAGATTTTTTTGTCCGTTTTTGGTCAGGATACAAAACACATGCCATGAAAACTTCAAAATCCCTAAAATGCTTTATTCTAATTACATTAAAATCAATCTCTTTAGTTAATAAAAACAGGGCATGATTTAACTGCATATTTTCATATTTATAACATATGGCTATACTCTAGAGGAGATGAATATGAAATTTTACCAGTTCTCTCATGGATCTGATTAATTAGGAGAACAGAGAAAAATAGTTTTCTATATTCTATAGTTTTCTAGAAAAATAGTTTTCTACCTTTTGGCGGGCAGGAGGAATACAGAGGGGAGAGAGAGAGTCATATTTTAAAAATCACACAACAAAGTCATTAATGTCCTTAGAGATTATAGGCAGTCTTTCAGTTTGAAACCTGAGTATTTAGGTCTAGTGTGGACATTAAGATTCTAAATAATGAACAGAACAAATCTTTATATTTTTAAGAAGATCAAAATATTATTGCTAGTTAGTTAATTACGTTGTCATTTTCTTATCAACTAGTATCCACAAGCCTAATCTAAAAATATAGTTATCAATGGGAGCATATAAATTTTTCCCTACTCATTTTTAAGTGATCAGCTGAAATAGCAGATTAAATACAGTCTTAAAAATAGTTTAGAAGAACTGCAGGTCACTTTTGAACTAAGTACATGCTTAAAAATTACAAATAGGATCACTGAAATCTATATAAGCAAAAAAGTACAAATTATTGCTATTTGTGCTCTTTATTCTTAGCCTTTGCTTATCTTTCTCTTGACCTTTATCCAAATGAATCACACTAACTTTTGAATGCTTTCTCTCGCTTGATTTCTAAAGCTGTTCATCACACTTGCTGGCTAGAAGCACAGCTGGCAAGGGATCTAAACCTCATCACTGGGCAAACTTGCCCTTCTGGTTTTGCCAAGAGTGACATTTCCAATGGAAAAAAAAAGTTACTGTACGGGACACTGGATACTGTATTTGTTTGTGAGAGCAAATAGCTCCTTTGTTAGCACTACATATAGGCATCAGAAATAAAACCCAAATAACAAGGAATTAAATAGCCTAGAGTTCTCTAAATTCAATTGTTAATTAAAGTAGGAGCACAGAAATCAGCTGCATATTTTTACTCATTTCTTAAGAAAGATGCAACTGAGGATAAGCAGTGCCCCCTAGTGTCAATAACCACAGACAATAAAAGCTAAAGGAAAGTTGCGAATGTTAACTGAACTAAAATTACAAAAAATACATGCATGTAATAAATTATAAATCCATCATTATTCAAATTTTAAATTTTACATGTATATAAAGTCATACCATATAATCATTTATTTAATACTGATATGCTCAGGAATGCGTGCTCACAGGAACACACACACAGACACACACACAAAGACACACACACTGTACGTAGACTGACATGGCCAAGATGTCTTTAATGTTCCAGGCAGCTCAGAAAAAATATTCCACCCAGCACAGCAGGCCAGGCATGAAGCGGGTGTCAGCAAGACCAGCAGAATCACTCACCGTGAAGACAGGAGCTGCTGAATACACAACACAGGCAGCACGGCCTGAATGGATAAAGTGGAATGGCCAGAACGGAGTCCGAAGGTTTCAAACCATCCGAAATTGTAACTAAACCCGTAATGAGTGTTTCAACATTTTTCTCTTTTTTGTCAGTAATAGGAGGTTAGCATATTTAGTCTATATTAGAGACTGGTTTTGAAAACACTATAACTTTTACCCCACATCTTCTGAATACTGGATCCTAAATTTTAAATACAAATAAATAAAACACACATCTGTCTTTAGAAGAAAATGCAACACACAAAATTCAAATATTAAAAAATATTGCATATACTTTATGGAATTTAAGTTGGGAAGTAATTTTTCTGATATACTCTATAAGAAAACTTAAAAGTTATTTTTAAAGACCAATGAGGCATCTACAGAGTGACATATGTGACAAAAAGGTAAAGTTACCTTCTCATTCTATAAAATACTGTCTAGGTCACTAATTTGTTAACAGTAGTTTTTGTCATAGAACCCATAAATGGAGGCAAAAAAAAAAAAACCCCATAAAAAAGAAAACACCCATACATGTAAGAAGATAAACAAGAAAGATAGAAAAAAGCCAGGAGGACTAGGTATATATGTCTCAAAGAAACTACTAATGAAAAGCAAATTAATAGAAAAACTATTGCTTAATTTTATTTGCATGAAAGTACAAGGCAAAAAAAAAAAGATTTCAAGGCTATTTAAAACATGCATTTATATAGGGAACCATTTGTTAACTACTTTTCAACATAAACCCACAATGCATATACTACTAGTTTTGCATTTTAAAAAGCAAGGAACATAATTAGGCTTTTATGAAAAGATTTCAATGTGTGTTTCAATGGCTCCATCTTCACAATGAGGAAGGTGTAAATGCAATAGTTTATTAGGCATAAATACAATGTGCAAACGATAAGAGTAGATATGTATTTACAACCTTTACAATAACTTCTGGTTAAAACAGAAGCTGACGCTTCAACTATTTAAATTTAGAAAAAAAGTTCTAAAATGCCTAATATTGAGTTTTCCTAGAAATTTAACTTTGGCAGGGCTGTCAAAATTTCGGTGATTAAAGAACAACCATCACCTTCTTACTTGTCACGGTATTTGGGTAACGTTGAGAAGGACAGAAATGCAGATAGACATATTTATGTTCATGTTAACTGTATTAATACCTATTTTGTTCCATCAAAAAGTATGAGTTGCTTCTCATAAAAATTTCCACAGGAAATGGAATTTTATCTTATATCAGTAAAAACAGATATCTGCTTAAGCTAGGTGACAGTGAAAAACCAAAGCTGTGGGTGTAATTGTGAGGGGAGAAGCCTGATTTTTTCCTTGGTAGAATACTTGCACAACATGCTATCGCAACTGGCACTAAACATCAAGTAATTTCCTGTAAGTCTTCACCAAGCAAAAACATTATTTATAGGAAGTTGTGTTCTTTTATCTCTTCTATAAAGTTTTGTTTTCATGGATACTTACAGTTTCATCTTTAATTCAACTACAGAATATCTGGTGATTGTTAGTAACGTAGACATAAAGTGATATGAGACTCCAGTCCCACCCCAGAACTCGCCAACATCACTTTCCAAAAGATCCAAGCAAAAGAGAGGGATAAGTTGTAAGGTTAAGAGATAATGTGAACACCATTAAGAAAAGCTTCCATTTTTGGAGATTAAAATTAAGAATTTTTTAGACTTAACCGGAATATTTTTCTAAGTGTTGATTTTGAGGATGTATGAATAAATGTGCAGGGCCAGGTTTTTAGTGTTGCTGGAAAAGAAAGGTAAACAGGTCCAAGCCTGTTGCATGAAAAAGATGCTGAGTTAGGAGTATAAAGATTCTGAAGTTAGGTTCATACACAGCTGGATAGAAATAGTGATTAGGAGCTATTATTATTCCTACAACATTAAAAAAAACGGAAAAGGATTGTAATCCATGTATCCTATTATCAGCATTAACATGCCCATGATTACATTTGATCCCTCTCTAGAACATCTCAGATAAAAGTGTGGAAATATACGTACACAGACACCAACACAAAGACAAATTTTAAAATGTGAGCTTTTAGCTTTAACTTCCTAAAGCCTACATAAAAATGTTCGAATACAAATTTTCTTTTGCATATGTGTTCTAAATAACTACAAACAAGAAGAGTCCTGTAAAGTGTTTAGAGGCAGAAAAAGAGTATAAAAGATAAATAATTTCAAAGAAAAGTATTTCCTTAACATATGTGTATTCATTCGAGTATCTAACAAGTAACTCTCTCTTCATGCATATGATATCTATAAAGATTATTCAGTAAGAGTTTCCATATACTTAAATATAAATCATACATATGTATCAAATAATTGAGCATAATAAATTTTAAATCTCATTATACCGAAAACATTTTCTTCAAGATGATGAAACAAAACTGTACTATACTTTCAGGAATGATTCAATATTATTAAAAGTTAGAAGGAACAAATAGAGCATAAAGCAAATATTAGTCTTTTGACATTATTTCTTCAGCCACAGATATTTTAACTATCATTTAGAGGTGGTCATATTTACCAACAGTGGTTAGTACTTGCTTATTAGCCAAAATATACTGGTTAGTTATAATATCTTGGGGCAGAGGCGAGGAAGAGTAAGAGAAAGGTAATAAACTATTATTATATTCAGAATTTATATACTCTTTTAGATATCTGTTTATTTATCAGAAAAGTAACACTTTTGCATAAAACAAGGTATATGTTATTTTACCGATATTTTATATTTAATTTTTTTATCTTGAAAAATTTGGAACTTTTATATATAGTACTGTGAGTTAAAAATCATAGTTACAATTAAAACTTAAGTTTTAAGCAACCAGGAATATACAATAATATCATAGAAAGTGGCAGGAAATTTACAAGCATATCCTTAATAGGGAGATATCAAATTTTATTTCATTAAACAAAAAAAATACATTTTTTGATATTTAATGAAGAGATACATTTTTAATATATAATTAATGATTTTTACTACAAAGTTACTGTGGTGTTATTAGACATTTTCAGACTCACAATACGCCATACTAGAAACATGGTAACTTCTAGAAATCACCAATAAATATATGATGCTTTGTCAAAGGGAAATAATGAGAAGAGGGCTGAAATCATTACATCCTTTCTTCTATGATTTAAAAATTATTATTCCTATATTTGAAAACCTATTAGCTTGAAAGGTTTTTAGCAATTCCTTGCTTAAATATGGGAAATTAAATATGGGAAAAAGTAATAGATTTCACTGGACAACTTTTTACCAGCTATTTCACCATCTCTCTGTTTCCCAGCACCTTACAGCAAAGCACCCCCCGCCACTGGTTTTTCCAGAAAATGGTTTACAAAGAGTCTAAGCACAGTGAACATATCAGACCTCCATACCCCTGCATGAAGGAGTCTAGAGAACTCTTCTAGTCTGAGGTCCTGGGTATTACCTGAGCTGTAATAAAAAGAGCTGGCATCATACTACATCCTGATAAATTACACAGAGGACAAGTTCCTTTTTTTTCCATCAAATATTGGATTATATTTCTCCAATTTGGTCCATACAAGAAGCTGATTAAGTAGTGTAAATCTGGGGGGAAGAAATATAGAAATTGTGACTGAATTATATAGCAGAAAGTCTGGCCAATTCAAGTGTGTATTTATACCTATTTGTAGTTGTGCATGGTCACTTGTATTTGGGGTTGTCATTCAGTTCTATAAGGGGTTTTCAATGGATCTCCTGTATCAACATATATTTGTTGGTTGTATGCAGTCAATGGTTCTTCCATATAGCTAAGCAAAAGCACTTTCCAGCATCTGAATTAGCTTGTTTGATCATGTGTTGCTGTGAAATACAGACTCTTCTGACTTCTGAGGTAAACGAGCTCTCCTCCACTCATGAGATTATTTTACATTTAGTAGGAGCTTAAGATACATACTCACTCATTCAGATATGCAAATTTAACCACTAGAGACAAGTAAATTATGCAAGATGATGTACGTTTCATTTTAGCTGGAAAAAATGTGCAAACACTATACCATTCCATTTCACAGAGCTATACTTGTACCAAGTTGAGATGCACTGAACAAAAGTTGCGATGCAATATCCATGTTTTTATAGATTGGATTCAGTTTTGAAGAGCTGTTTTTAAGTACCTGAAGATGTTTCTCATTTCAATACTTTTATATGCCTTTTTCATTGGTATTTTCACAAAATACCAAACATATTTAATCCTCAGAAAATAATTACATCACTATATTTTATGAATAATTTTTCCACATTTATATGATTTATATACAAAACTGATTAACAATTTTAGACATTCTAGCTAAGCTCCAATCACCCACAAATCTTACTTTTCCAATATAAGACCGTATTTTCTAATCTGTTATTTACACTAATAATAATTCTGTTTACCAACACTTCCACTTGCTGAATAAATTCATGAAACTCATGTATACACCTCATTAACGCTACAGCTTTTAGAGGATACCTTTAAAACAGCAAATGACTAACAATTTGATGTTAACTATTGCCCTTATATAATAAACAATTCACTCCAGGTTTAATTTTAAAGCACGAATTCTAGCATTTCTGAAGCAAACAAAAGAAATATGATCTCTAATATTTTACTATTAAATTTTACGAAACAGAATTATTAAAGTATAAAAAGGTTTCTGCGGCTTATGATATACCGAATGATGTCACAGCAATACCACTGAGTGAAATAACTGATGCAATGTTTTTCTGTCAAATTTATTTTCTGTACCTTAACAATATTCAGATATAGTGACCTGTTTAAAGAAAATAAAACAGCATTTATGAAAATGTCTTGATTTGTAGTAAGTCTTACTAAATATGCTTTCTGAAACCGTTAAGGAATTGTTGCAGCACAGTTTAATTACCAATAGGACAATAATCAAATTCAGCCATGACACATTTCTAAATCTTTACCAAAAGTAAACCTTCTTATAAATTCACATAGGCTTTAATGAAACAGCAAGCTGGTCGGGAGGAGGATATCGCCCTGCATCGTGACAGAAGCCTACATTTGCCTCACCAATTCCTCACTAAAGACATTGTAAATAGGTTGGGGGTAATGGGCATTTTCTTGATAATTAGCTGTGTAGGCAAATATGTTCTTTGGCAGACAATATAAATGTTGATTTAAGGACCAGCCAATAAAGAGTGCTAAACTGCAAAACACTCATTGCTCAATTTCTCACAGATTTGGTTGAAGACTTAATCCTTAAACTCAGGTTTCCACTGTCACCAAATAACACCCTATCACAGAAATTATGATACAATGAAATATATTTTACTCATAATTGATATGTATCTGCTTAATAATTTCCATATTTGACAAGTTTATACTATTCACATAAACATTAGTAATAATGATGAATAGTAACAGGCAAGTCATTCTGGACCATTGTTTCATGGTGAAACTAATAAAACTCCCTTATTTTCTTAAACACATAAAGCACTGCATGTCCCAATGAAACTAAGGAATCTATAAAACTAGTAAAGATAAGTGGTAACCTATCACAAACACCAGTAAATTCTAGTTTATGTCTAAGTTTAAGAGATCATCTTTAACGAAAATGGTTTTAAGCTGGAACGAGATACCCTGTTCTAAAAACAAAAATAGCACAAGTGGCATATACTCTGGCAATTTTCTTTAACGTTGCTTTTTCAAATATAATCTAGTCTACAGTGCACTCAAACTGCAGAAACATCCAAATTAGGAAAGAAAAAAAGAGAGATACTTATCCTTGCAAAAAGGGCCTACACTCAAAGGAACATCTGAGTAAAATGGAGACATCTGCAGTAAAGTTTTACCTTCTCCCTAGAATGTTTGAGATGAACTCAGTGTAACACTGTCTTCCAAGAAAAGACAAAGTGATCAATGCAAGAACACATCAGGCTGCCTTGGACAGGCCAATCAATGCAAGAAAGAACCTTGCCCAGGGCCTTATGCAAATAGAAGCACGTCCTGCAATCCAGGGAGGGAACATGCGCAATAGATCAATTGGATCTAAAAAACCTTACAGCTATATCAGCTTCAGACAGTAAATATATACTGATGAATACCTCACACATCCCACAAATTCTTAAAATGAGTTATTTTTAATAGCTAGTTAAAAACTCTTCCTGGGGTCTAGAGTGCAGCAAAGAGGAAGAAAACATCATGGGAAAAACACTCAGTATTACTTTTAAGAGTGTGCAAATAAAATTCTGATTTCTTAAAATTTCTTGACATCGCTGAACTCTGCTGACATTTCAGAAGGTTAAATTTTTAGTATGTTTGTATTCATGAACAGGAAATAAAAATCTATAAAAAGCAAATACCTTCTCAGGTAGTTCTTGAACAAGAAATAAAGGAAAATGTTGTAGGAGAAATAATTCAGGATGTAAAGTTAAAGTCATCATTCTCAGACTAAAAACTCACCCTGTCACCAAAGATTATTCTCTATAGTGGTTCACCTATTGATATAGGAGCAGGTCTTCTTTTAAAGTTAATATCTGTATCTCCAAAAATCAGTCCAAAATCTGATTAGACTGTCTAATAAGCTCACGAGCTACTCAGTACACAAAGTTAGTACACAAAGCTCTATCCTTGTCAGCTGGTCTTGAAGGCAAGTCAGATGCTTTATAAGGCTACATCAAAAATGCTCAATGATCAGGTCTTCAAGGGAGTACTTGAGTGCAAAATTACTTCCTACATATTTTCATTTTTCGTTTGGTTTTAAACCTACTGTTTCTTCTTAGGAATTCACATTTTAAAAAAGTCTTTCATAACTTAAAAAAGTCAAAATCATATTTTAAATCAAAATAATGCCAGCAACTATAATATAGATACTGCCATGAAAATAAGAAAAACTCTGTAAATATATACTAGTATATTTACCTTAATTGTCTTCTACTCTGAAGTTTTAAATTTAAAAATTTAGCTGCAGATGCATTTTCTATCAGGTATGTGGCAAATATTTCTACTATTAAAACTAAAATATATATTTTTCCTTTTAGCTATTGATGTATGAACTTTCCTTGGCAAAACACTATATAAAATATGAAAATCAGAATCTATTATAAAGTTCACTATTTAAAGCTCTTTATTTAGCTGGTAAAAGGACACATATCTTAAGATGCCGGTTTATTTAGCCACTGGAGAGAAATATGAGACTATACAGGATGAACACACCTCATTTTTTGTTTTCCACATATCTAGTGCTTTCTACGCTGGTAAGATTTTAAGTTTCAGTTTACTCTAACAAGATTTTTTTTCCTAAGGTATAACTTAATATGTCATTCATTTGTTTGATCCTCTTTACTGAGACTTAAACCTTTACAAAAACTTTACTATTTACATGGAGAAAGCATAGAGATATTAAATCAAAGCAACAGAATACTCTTTCACAGCTTTTCAAGTAACAGATATCAGAGGAAGTGCTTCTAATAAGTCAGACAGGCATGAAGTAGCAGGTTAAGTATAAGGACTCAGATGTTTCCTTTTTCCAATTTTAATTTCAAATATAAGAATTCTGAGTGCTCTGGTATTCACAGTGAAATGGAAACTCCAATTTACAGTAAGTTAAATACAAAGGACCAAGCAACTATGGTTTTACTTTTTATTAGAATATTTAAATTGCTATATTTTTTCCATGTAGGAAAAAATGAAGAAAAACAATTTTAGAGTACTATCATCTCATATTTGGTATGTGTTGACATTGTGATAGGCACTGAATAATGAAATTCTCTCCTTCCTAATATAAATCTGCACAATATGTGTGTTTTTTGCTTTTAAAAGCATAATGTCAATTTAACAAGTACGTTAGGTATGATATTCAGTTTATCAAAGAATTTTGTGCTTTACAAATACAAATGCAGAATTTCTTTAAATGGAAAGTTCCTTCATTAATTAAAAATATTCTGATTTATTAGAAAGTTATTTCATGTAGTTTTTTCAAATCCCCATCAGAGGGAAGAGTGTTTCATGGGTAAATTTATTGATTCTGAGGTTGGATTTTGATATCAAATTCATTGGATTTTGATTCTGGCTCTGACTTTTGTTATGCAACCTTGGACAAGTTCCTCAACCTTTCTGAGTCCTTCACCTGTAAAACAGGACTAATAATACCTATGAGGTATTATACTAATATAACTATATTATATTATTATGACTAATATAACTCTACGAGGTAGGTACAGAGTTAAACACAAGTTGTGCAATGCCTCGCTAAAATAATGTTTAATGATGAAATCTAGTAGTATCCTAAATTAATGCTTTCTTCTGAGTGGTAGTATAGCATAATGGTTCTGAGCATGGGCTTTGGAGCCAGAAAGCCCAGGTTCAAATTTGGGCTCCATCACTTTATTTGTTGTGTGATCTTAGTACTTAATATTTCAGTGCCTCAGTTTCCTCATATGTAACTGAGGATAATAATAACACCAACATCATAGGGTTGTTATAAAGATTACATGAGTTAATATTTATAAAGCACTTAAAACAATGCCTAGTACTTGGTAGCTGCTATGTTATATGGCTATTACTTCCAGGTGTAACTTATAGATATGGATAATGCGAAGGAGCAAACACTGATAGCAGAGATTGTTTCAGTGAGATTTGAAAGGTCAATTCTATTTGGTTGGTATTAGAAGACAGTTGTCTATTTCCAGCATGGAATGAGTTGCAAAGAAGAGCCAACGAGGGGCTTGGTCAAGGAAACTCATCTGTTTTCCAGATCTTCATAAAGTGTTTTCAATTTTTCTGCTTAAACTGAATTTCCAGAACACCACATCAAAACATATTCAAAATTTAAATATAAATGATTTCGGGATTGTCTGTTATTTTAAATTTTCCACACCTTTGTTCTCCTTCATTAGTTTGGGTAATTAAGAATTGATTAAAATTAAAGGCCTGCTTGGAAGGAACAGAAAAGAATAAGCAGTAAATAGGATAGAGAATAAAAATGAAATCATCATGTAATTCAACAGAGCAATGTAGAACCGAATCCTGAAATACATGAAAAACCAGGAGGTTGTTTTCACGGTAAGAGTCACCATAGTTAGTATATTACACCGTTTATTCTGCATAGGTACTTGATGAGAAAAGAGACAAACAAAAGCCCACCGTAACAAAGTGAGAGGTCACACTTTTAAAGGGAGAAAAAATATATTTAAATGTTTCTCAACTGTAAAATGGGAATGATAACAGGACTTACCTCATAAAGCTGTTATGAGGATTAAATGAGATAAAGTATATTTATATAAAGTATATGCCTAGGACAGTGCCTGGTGCACACTAAGTATCATTTAAGCATTAGAGATGTTGAAGATGAATACGAACATGATGCCACTGCCCTCTGATTTACAAGACATTCATAAATACTAGTTCAATTTAAAATGTTCATTTTCAAAGACACTGCTATGAATTACTTAGAATTGTTCTTGGCCAAACCATGTCTTGGGCCCCCATGGCTGGCTGACAGATTGTATGGATTCTATTATAAAAGCAATGATAGGGCTCTATGAGAGCTAGAGAGGGCTCTAACATAGCCATCAGATATAAAGATATCTGTTTTGCTTGAGAATCTATTGTGAGATCTTAGAGAAGACACAAATAACCAAATGTTAAGGTTTGTAATATGCTAAAGATACCTAATATATTACCATGTATTTAATATTTGTACATAATATAAATATATCTAATACTTAGATAGCTGTCCTAAAAATGTGTAACAGGAAGCAAAACTGAAAATTTGAGGCTGAGTCCGTAACAGTGGTAAAAACTATCATTACGCTATTAATGGTATTGGAACTAGGAATTTTTTCTGAGGTAAACTGAGGGGTAATACAATAAAGGCAATACAGAGGCTAGCGATCTCACATCATTTTATGACAATTTACAGGGCATCATCTTACAGAGAAAGTCAAGGTTTCTTTGTCATTAACGGACTATTAGAAACTTTTAGAAAATCAACATCTATAATTATAAAGCATCTTTTGATGCCTTATAACTGGAAAAAACTCAAGATAGGGAAGTTCTACTGTAAGAGAAGGCTGAGTGTGCTTTCTCTTTCTGCCCAGTGCCTCTCCTTTAGAAAGATAAACGTCAAATTCCTCTTCTAATCTAGATGTCAGATTAATGTAGTAAAGAAATTTGAAGATAAGATGTTAGAAGTTAGATATCAAGATTTATGGGATATTTAAACATAAATTAGGTATATTAGAAATTAGAACACTTTTTAATCATTTGACTTAATTATGAAATTGTCACTGAAATATTAAATAGCAATTTTTTATTGTATTCTAATGTTCTTTAATAAACTTCTTTATGAGAAAAATTCAAATAACATGGAAAACTAAGAAGAAATCTGAATACACTAATAAATATTTAAATAAGCAAACTAATTTCTAGAAGATATGAGATCTAACATTCAATTTAATCATAGAAAACACAACTAAGTTGGGGGTTAGGGTTATGTTTGGCTGCTTCCCTTAATTAGAGATTTCAATATCTTCTTAGTTGATTTTTGGCATTCATTGATCAATTTCCATTAATGGTCCAAGTGTCCAAAATTTCAGGGTCATAGACTGTACCTCCTATACACTCCAATATACTACTCTAAAGGTCCCTGCTTTCCATCTTAAATGATCAGCTTTGTTCTCTTGTCCATTTCGCTTTTCTCTACCTTGTGGATCTATACGAATGCCCAGACCCTACTTTCTTCATTCTGACCCAACACAGCACCATCTGAGATCTGCTTCTGATAACCTATTTATATATAAATCTAGGATCAAAAACTATTTATTGAATATATACTTATTATAAGTCCAGCCGGGCCAGGCAGCATAGTAGAAACCAGAGACGATAATGGATGGATTTGTTATTTATTCTCTGTCAATTAAGAAAAGGATTCTGAAGTGACTTAAAGCAAAAGATAACTATGAATGAGGACACTGAATAAGAAATCGAGGCTGAGAATAATTAATGGAAAAGAAAACTAACCATAGCTCTGGGTTTACAGGAGAGAAAGGTAAAAATGCATTATAGAGTTTTTATTTTCTGACAAAAAGAGCATATCAGTTTATCAACAGAAACAATTCTTCCGAATACCTAACTCTCAGACAAATTTACTGTATGGATCCTTATATATGGGAAGTTAACACAATGACCTCTTGGCTACCATTCCACTTCACAACTATCTTACTACATTACTCTCCTTGTTTAAATGTGCTTCCTATTTAGACTATAACTTTCTTGAAGCCATGGATGTGTTTTAATCTGTTTCCCCAGTACTTGTACAGAGTGGGGGTGTTCAAGTGAATAAACAAATATCTTTAATAGCAGTTTTCTAAACCATTTCTTGTTTTGAGGGCATAATATTCAATCCTAACTCTAAGAAAAAATTTCTATAAAGTTAAACTTATGTGGTCCAGGTGGCTTTATTGTGATCTAAATTCATTCAATGACAAAGTGTTGAAAATCTATAGCAAAAAATATGAGGTGAGAGAGAACTGACATACATTTAGGGGTTACAAGTCCTCAACTCTAAAAGGTAAGATCACAGTAGCTTAGAAGAGTATCACTTTGTTTCTCTGGGCCCACAGAAAATTTCAGACCCATAATGTGATCATCTCAGAGTCAAAAAAGTGGAGGATCCACACTTCCCGATTTTAAAACTTATTACAAAGTTACAGTAATCAAGACAGTGTGGTAGTGGTATAAGCATAGGCATACATATCAACGAACTAGAACTGAGAGTCCAGAGGCAGTCCCTGATATTTATAGTCAAGGGTGAGAAGACAAATCAAAGGGGAAAGAATAGTCTTTCAACAAATGGTGCTCAGACAACTGAATATTCACATTTAAAAGAAGTCAGACCCCTACTTCACACAATGCACAAAAATTAACTCAAGTGACAAAAACTAAAGATAGATAAACTGGACTTCATCAGAATAAAAAGCTTCTGTACTCCAAAAGACATCATCAAGAAAATGAAAAGATAACTCACAGAATGTGAGGAAATATTTGCAAATCATGTATGTGATAAGGGACTTGTATCCAGAATATATAAAGAGCTCTTACAACTCAAAAGTAAAATAACAACACAATTAAAATATGGACAAAGGATTTTAACCAACATTTCTCCAACCGAAATATATGATGACAATTAGCACATGAAAAGATGTTCAAAATCATTAGTCATTAGAGAAATGAAAATAAAAACCACAATGAGATACCAGTTCACCCCTACTAGGGCAGTGAAAATAAAAAAGACAGACAATGGGGGCCGGCCCTGTGGCTTAGCGGCTGGGTGTGTGCACTCCGCTACTGGCGGCCCGGGTTCGGATCCCGGGTGTGCACCGATGCACCACTTGTCTGGCCATGCTGAGGCGGCGTCCCACATACAGCAACTAGAAGGATGTGCAACTGTGACATACAAATCTCTACTGGGGCTTTGGGGAGAAAAAGGGAAAAAAAGGAGGAGGATTGGCAATAGATGTTAGCTCAGGGCCGGTCCTCCTCAGCAAAAAGAGGAGGATTGCCATGGATGTTAGCTCAGAGCTGATCTTCCTCACACACACACACACACACACACACACACACACATACACACACACAAAGACAGACAATAACAAGAGTCGGTGAGGCTGTGGAGAAACTGGAACCCTCATACATTGCTGGTAGCAAATTTAACTATGGGGAGCGACGGCTAATGGGTATGAAGTTTCTTTTGGGGTGACGAAAATGTTCTAAAATTAAATAGTGTTGATGGTTGTACAATTCTGTGAATATACTAAAAACCATTGAATTGTATACTTTAAAAGATGAATTTTATGGTATGTGAATTATATCTCAATAAATCTTAATTATATCTCAAAAAAGATACGTGAATTATATCTCAAATTTTTTTTTAAAAGTTAAAAATATGGAAAGAAGCAAAAGTGAGCTAATTATTAAATAAAAAGTAATGTTAAACTCATGATTAGGAATGAAGTGGAAACTTTCCTAGGCTTATTCTACACACTACCATACAACATTATGAGGATGCAATTATAACTTAATTTAATAATTTCCTCTTTGATTCAGAAGACTATACTTAGAAGAGTAAGTTGTAGAGAAGCAATCTTCTCAGTCAGCCTGAGGGTTGGGGTCATCAGCAGAGACGAGACTATAAGAGACTAACACCAGAAACAAAAAGGGTAACACTGTCTAAAGTGAAAGAATTGATTAGGCAGAATTCCCAAAATTAGTCAATATTCAAATGGAGGGCAAGAAGACTGAATAAGGTTAACTAGTAAAAGAGTTATTGTTAATGCTTAAATTCTATGTACCAGTCAATTAACTGTGCAGATATTTAACATTGCTTATGTTGTTGTAATATATATTGTTCCCAAAACTGGAGGGGGGTGAAATAAGAACAATATTAGACTCTTTATCCTCAAGTTGTTTCCAGATGATTTGAGCAAGACAAGATTTAGAGATAAAAGATAACTTAAAAACAAAATTAATTAGTATGTACTGAAGTTTTCAATTGTGAAACATACAAATACTACAGAAAAAAGAGGAGTTAATTGAGAACGCTTTAAGAAAAATCTAGTAAGGAGAAAAATCTTTTCAATTGGGAGGGGAAACGGCATTAGCAAAAAAGAGAATAAGCATATCCTGTGGGCATTTAGACTCATATTCAACTGACATTGATTTAATTCCTAATAACCAGGAATTTTCTATATTAATTCTCAAACTTTGCTATAGGTAGGTACTTATAGAGGAAGATACACACAAGGGATTTGACCCGAGTTATCATAATTTGTAGATATCAGAACTAGGATTCACATCCAGGTCACCTTCTTCCAAGTTTCATGTTCTTCTATTACACTGGGTTTGGAGGCCAGGGGTAGAAGTAAAGCAAGATGGAACAATGGTAGCAAGGAAATTAGACTAGAAGCCAAAGTTTCTATTGGAAAAAATACAGTTGGAAAGAGAGAATCAGAATATACAGAGGGACTTCAAGTTACAGAGAGGAGAGATGATGCAGTAGACAACAGGGAGTCAATGTGATTCTGGAACGGCATGTTTGTAAAAGGGGTATTAACCATGGTATGGTACACAGGATGGAATGGAGAGTAAAGAGAGCCAGTAGGAAAACAAGAAGAGTGCAGTGATATAGCTGTGAAATGATGAAATAAATAACAGTGAGCACAAAGAGGTAAAGAGATGATTAACACTTTAGAGGAAAAAAAACTGACAAAATGTGTTGTCTGGGTAGATATGGGACAAAAGGAGGGGAGTTAACATAAAAACTAACGAATTTGCGTCATTCTTTTAAACCGTGGGTCCTCCTAATACATATTAAAAATCATTTGAGTAAAAGTTAAAAAAAAAGTCAAACCTCAATGCACAGGTTAGTGGAGTTTATTAACAAATCACATCTGTATACATAACTCTCCTTTTCTTTTTAAAACTCTGATTTGATATCTCATTTATTCCATTAACCATAATTATTAAATATCCAGTATGTGCAAGCATTTTCCCTGAACACCTACATATCTGCATAATCACTGTTCATTACTCCGTATCTGCTGCGCTTGGCTTCCTTTCACATCCACTTTGACATGTTTCTGTAGGTGTGTACGGGGAGGGATATACCACACCTTCTTCCTCCTCATTCAGCTTTCCAGATCCAATGTCACTAAGCTAAGGAGAATTTGTCTCAACATCTCTAATGTGTGCTTCTTCCTTACCATTCCCACTACTTTATGATGGTAAAGCCCTTCATTGGATCTCATGTGGACTCTTGCAACTAACTCCTAAAATTAGTGTTATCAACAACCAATCAAAATACAGTATTTATACTATATGCATGGCATGAAATAAAATTGAAGAGGCAAAAATAATATAACCTCTGGTTCCTCTCTTTAAGGAGTTTACAGAAACTAAACTGTTTTCATGTAAAACAACTAGAGAATTAAGACAGCATTCCATAAAACAAGTTGTACTCATTCCATACATTAACATGCTATTTATGTCATGTAGGTGGGCAAATCAGAAATTTAAGTTATATTACAAATGGCAGCTTATTTTTACTGAATTACCTACATATTAAAGTAGGTTTGTAACAAGTGTCTTGGGCCTGATTATTTTGATACTATTACAGCTCAATTTTTCTTTGGTTTCTCTCTCCTTATTCTACCTCTCCTCAATTTTTGATTCCCAGCAGCCCAACTTTTAGCTATTCCCATTGATCACATTAAGCAGATATCCTACCAATATCCAATTTACTTCGTTCTTTGTAGACAAAATGGAAATTATGCCTCTTTAAGGTCATAGTTAGCTCATATCACTAAAGATAAAACTGATTCTTTTAGTCCCATTCCATTTTCTCTTCAGTGTAAATCCAAACCATGCTCTGGGCAATTTTAAAAGATGGACTCAGAGTAGACTGATGTTGAGTGTCCTTACACAGCTATGTCCAAAAACTAGTCTTCTATCAGCTGCTGAAGGTCAGCTTAGGCTGCCTGGAGGCTAGGGAGCCCAGCATGGAACAACGGTAGGAAAATAGACTTCCCTTCATTCCTTAATTCACATGCAAGTGAGATGCCAATCAAGTGCTGACAAGCATGGAGAAACCAAAATCAAAAGTGGGTAGAGATACACTTTCAAAAGGAGCAGTTTTCACACATTTTTAAGTGATGTTTTAAATGGTGGTTGTGAATACATCACTAATGATATGGAAAAGCAAATAAAAGTAATAAGAAAAATATTAATTTTATATCAGCTGAGATGATTCAATAAACTAATGAAATATTCACTAAAACTGTATAATATGTTTTATAAAAATATCAACACTCTCACTTTGACTAAGAAAAGAAATCTGAAGACAAATTGAATTATTGAGCACTACAAACAGAGAAGGTAAGGTGAGCTGAGATTGGAAACTTGGCATTGACAAGGAAAGCAAACATTTCCAAATAAAAGAAAATTTTAAGGTTACTTGATTTTGTCAAACTGACCATCACCTAGCAAGACAAGAGCAAAGCACTCTGAAATGACCGACAATGGAAGCGATGGAATCACTTAGTGGCTGGTGAAAGAGATGATGAAAACGCTTAAAAACTGCATTGTTCTTTAATGACAGTTAATTTCCAACATATGAGCTTGGTTTTTAACAACTAATATAAGGCAAAAGTAAACTGTGCTATTTGTAGACGTCTTTCTGAATGAATTTGGTAAACGAATTCTGATTATGACTACTACTAATTCTATCATGTATAAAATAGAATTTCTAAGACAGAAATTGAAAGCTTCACAAATGATAGTTTAATAACCAATATATATTAGTGTTATTTTAAATATACAGAAAAGATAGCATAGGTTAGATATATTACTTTCAAAAATTCATTATCAATTTATAAAATAAATAGTTCTTCCCTTTTGCATTTAATGAGTAAATGCTGGAATTGCTACCAGTGCCATCTTATCAACATCTATTTTTACCAGGATCACAGAAAGTTTAGAGAATTAGAAATTTGAGTTGTTACCATATGATGAAAATAAAAGCAGTGAAAGGCACATTTTTAGTATCACTTTTCTCATTATTATAGTCAACTGTATACGTTTTTACGAGGTTAGACCTGATCAAGTTCCAGGATTTACTACCATGAAATGAACATAGGTTTTGAAAATAAATCTTTAACTATAATGTATTCTTTAGGAGAAACTCAACACTTTAAGATAGGATATAATCATAAATCACATGCTCAGTTTTCAGACAACAATTAGCAAAACATGAAAGCTCTACAATGATTTTGTGATCTAAATTTAAAAGTAATTTATTTTCAGATAATCTATTAGCAGCACATTTAATTTTAAACTACGATTATACACAATTTTAAGTTAACTAATGGCAAGATACATTTTAGAATACGTCCTGACTGGTACCCGTTTTCAGACAGTAAGCACTATAAGTAATTGCATTTATTGGTGAAACTGTCATTGCCACACACAGTTTACATTTAAAATAAATTTTCTTAAAATTCATGATCTCAAGAGAAGAACGTGAACTTGTCTGAGAAATGTATAAAAACAATTTCTATGCATTCAAACATGATGCTACAAACTAGGACTGTTCCATAAGAAGAGAGTGTGTGTGTGTGTGTGTGTGTGTGTGTGTGTGTGTGTGTGTACAGAGTATTTCATCAGGAGTAAAATTTTACGACAATTTAAAACAGTTAAACTTTATTGAAACCCAAAGGATTTGATGTCTGATGTGGATACTACTATCTAGACGAAAAACTAAACCATAATTTAACATGTCCACAACTTACTTTCCTGTAAAGTTAATATTAAAATTTTGAATCCATGTAAAACAATTTTATATATTACACTCATGTTGAAAAATCCTGAGAGAATAAATATTTGTCAACAATTTAAATACCATGACTTTCCCCCTAAGAATATTAGAGAGAATAGGAAAGAATATTATTCAGCTTTAAGCAAAAGGTTTAAAGATATTTCAATTTTTTTGTTGTTTCTTTATCAATGCTATCTTTTAAAAATCCTTATGAATTTAAGAAGAAACATAATGGCCTTAAATATATTAATCAAGCTTTGTCAAAAATTTATGTAAACTCATCAGTGTACAACGTTGTTTAGAGGAATCCACTTTATTAGGTCAGGAACCACTTTTTCTTTAGTCGCCACCATCTGTACTCCCCTACTACATACTCCCATCAAAGTTACTTGGCAAAAAGTAGCAAATATATGAAGTTGAGATAATCAACATTAATATTTTAAAACCCAAACAAGGTATATTACATTAAATAGACTTCTCAGTCCTGGTGTTGCCTGACAGATATGTGATGTGCCAGTGGTTATATTATATTCCTCCTCCCATGCATGCACCTCCTGCAGAGATAGCAGACTACAGAAGCTGACCCTTACTGAGACCATCTTGTCTCTCTGACAAAGCTCCTTTTTAACTTCTTACTTACTGGTTACTTCCTGTGATGGAGAAAAACTTTAGCTCAGCTTGTGATAATTTCACAGGCCCTGAGGACCCTGACCCTAATAGCCTCAAGGTCAGAAGTCAAGTCTTGTTCTGAAACATCTGTGTGCTTTATATTAAAGTGGAACAAAAGTGGAGAAATATCCACCAGTGTGTGACAAGAAGGACAGGCAAAATAGGACTGACACACTGGTCATCTGTTACTCTGAGATCTTAAGTTCATTTTTAAAACTGTCCAAAATTCACTTAATTCCAAATTTGATATATAAAAGGGTTTTATAAACTGTCTTAAAGTAAAAAAATTAGAATTTGATTAGTCTTGCAGGCTTCCAGACATATTTTAAGTTACTCTACAAGTCAACGAAATTTTATGTTTTAAGTAATTTAATGGCTTAAAAAGAAAACATAAGCTACATATATTTATATGCATGTGCGTGTGTATATATATATTTATATCTGTAGGGTTAAAAGAACTATTTGAAAGACAACATTCACATTTTAAAAAGTATGTCATACTAGTATGTTAGAGAGCTATCTTAAGATATCCATTATATATTAAAATAAATAAATTCAGTAGAGTTAAAAGTACTTAAAAATAATTTCAAAAAATGATTTAGCTTATTTGTTGATCTGAAGAGAGCACAAGCATTCATAAATTTAGGTCAGCAAATGTATTCTCAGATGTCACTGCCAGTTTTATATCTAAATCTTGTGGGTAAGCTACGAGATGTGGGCAAGTTGAAAAGGCCATGGAAATGTGTTTAATTTCTACGACAAAGAGAAATACACAGCAAAGTTTAGAAACATAAAAATTAGACAACCAATGCTGTGCCTGCTTTTAATGTTCACCTTAGGCTACTTGGATTTAAAATCATCAAATGCACTTTTATCAAATTAATCATTTTATTATAGCATTGATACCTTCCTGTGACATAAGGGGTTATGGACAAGGAGGCAGGAATTCTTCATTAGTGCATTTTTAGTACTGATTATATCTCATGAACCATTCATACTGGCACAAGATATGGTACTTGTAACATTGCAGACAATAGAGATAAAATTCAGAAATCTTGATAATTTTTTCTATCATGTACACATATCTTAACTCCAAGAATCAGATTATTTTGAAATGCAAAGATTTTTATAGCCAAGCAATGAGTTCCACTTACAAGCAGATTAACAGAAGCTTTCTGATCGTTTTAACACTAATTATATAGATGCTGATCAAGTACTAACTTGTATAGATAAAAGTCAGTTAAAGATTATCAAAATATTCCCAAATATTCAAAGAGTCTCTTGAAATTTTAAACACTTCACAGATAATATATGCTTCAATGATGTACACATAAAACAGGGAACATAAATAAATAAAACAGGGAACATAAATCTCATAAAATGTATGGAAACTGGGGCTATGATGTAGAACTTAAAAAGTAATATGTAAATAAGGAACAAGCAAAAGCTTTCTGGTTAGCATTGAAAAGCTCTGCCACAATAAAATAAATAAGTATATACACTCTTTTTAAATGTCATAAAATTATTTACTCAAAATACTTTATTTTCATCCTTTATAAAATAATTTAAAGTAATGATACCAAGAAAAAAGGAGTGGAGGGGATGAACATGTAACGAGTTTGGGAATTAAAAATAGAGTTAAATATGCACTTACCAGTTCAACAAAAGCAAGTCCTCCATAGCTGTGAGCAACAAAAAATACATTTTCAGCTGCAGACTGGGCTATGAAATGGTCCCACACATAGATTGCATGTTCTTCAGGAGAACCATTTTCCTATAAAGAAAACAAATATTATATATTACATACTGTATCTAATTATTATCATAGTAATCAAAAATTAAATTATATGCTTGCTTACATAGCATAAAAAATAAGACGGGTTATAGCTCATTCAAAATAATAATAACGTAAAAGAACTACACTGAAAATTCAAATTAGAGAATAAATTACTATTAAACTATTAGTAAATTACTGCTAAGCTTAACTGCTACTATAATTTTCTGAAACAAAATATTTAAAATAAGCACACTTTTGAGGGGAAATTGCATTCTAGGTGTATCTGAGATGTTAAAATATATCTAAGTACATTAGAATTGCATAGCAGAAAGTTACAGCGGTCTCATGATAAAACAGTGTAATCCTAAAATATTCAAATACATTTCTATATTTATATATGAAAATACTTATATACACATCTAAATTATTTGATTTATAAAATGTTAAGTATCTCTGTAAGCCAAAAATGAGCAGAAAATTAACAACATATGTTTTCCCTTTAGATCATTTAAAAAATGTACTTTTTTTCTAAAAGCATTTTCCATACAGATTTTATTTCTAGAACTGTGAGAAATCTAAACATATAATAAACCCTGGGACTTTTAAATTTCTCCTAATTTGCTAAACCCTAATAAATGTATGCATGCTGCTTTAATTCCAAAAGTTCCATAATAACTTCATTCTGTTGTATTTATTTCTATAGCTGACACACATTGTGGTTAAAGCTAAAACCCCTGTATAATGTGAAAAAGAAAAAAGAAAAAACCTAAAAAATAAAACAGATCATGAAAATGTTTTGTATAAATATTTCTTGGAAGCTTTAACACCAAAAGACTAATTCCCTAAGAGTGTCAGGGTATTAGACAATGAACACAATTTATTCACATTTTCCATCTTAGAAACTTTATAGTATCATATTAAGATCCATATGAATGGCTTCACTTGGCACCTAGTAGCTATTGTTCCTTAATGTCAATCTCTGCCCTAAATTTCTCTCCAGAGCTCCAGACCCAAGGTCACTTCCTTTTGGATGTCCCACAGATACTTCAAACTCAACCACTTCAACACCATACTACAAATTTCCTCTACAAACCCGTATCACTCTCTGTGCTCCCCACCTCCAGCTGAAATCTCAGCATCATCTTTTATTTCTCTCTCCCGCAAACTCCATATATAATGAATCATTAAAATCCTCTTGATTCTCTCCCCAACTGTTTCTTAAATCCGTCCACTTCTCTCCATTCTCATTCTTACCCTCTCTCCTCTGGCTTAGCTCAAGCAACCATCATTTCACAAGCGGATGACTGTGATGGTCTCCAGCCCAGTGTCCCCACCTCTAGGATTGCCCATTTAACTGCTCTCTCTAAGTCTATAGTGAGAATAACCTTTCAAAAATGCAAATATGACCATGTTGCCACATTACTCACTCTCTGCTTAGAACTCTTCAAAGTTTTTTCATTGCCCTCAGGATCAAGTTCAAACTCAGTATGACATTTAAGGCCTTTTATGATCTGGTTTCTGCCTTGAACTATATCTCTCATCACTGCCCTGCAAAATACTTTGAACCAAAAGACCCTTTTCCCCCATGAGAGACCATAGAGAACACTCTCTGTGTTCCAATTGCAGGGAACAACTTGCAGTGACCTAACTGTGCCATACTTTTCTTGTCTCTGGGCTATTTCCTTTGTTGGAAAGTGACCCCTGTGCTCTGCCCTCACTTCACCCACCACCTTCACCTGCATAATTCCTACTTGTCTTCAGAATTCAAATGAGACATCACCTTCTCTAGAAAGTCTTCCCAATCATCCCTAAGGCTAGGTAATGTCCTACAACAACATCTTGTGCATGCTCCCATTATCGCACTGAATGATTTGTAGTATTGTAATTGCTTGTTTGATTATTAAATTCTTGAGGCCAAGAGCTGTTTCTTATTCATTAAATCTTAGTGTAATAAATAAATAATGAAAATACAACATCTATCTTCAGGATGATTACTTACAACCTTGTAGTCAGATACTAAAATACAAATATACTTTCAAAGATATCTATTAGTAACATAAATATGAAGTTACCCACACTTAAAGTATATAAAATAAATAAAAGAATAATAATTGGAAGGAAATCCTTGTAGGGCATTTTTGGCTTTGATAACTTAGCTTTCATTAGTTTAAAAAGTAGGAAAATGGTTATCATAAAAATCAGGATAGTAGTCAACTCTAAGGAAGAGAGACAGAGCTGTGATTGGGAAATAGACTTCTAGCGGCTGGCAGTGTTCCATTTCTTGACTGGGATGGTAGTTACACAAGAAATACACTTGTGTATTTCTGTACATACATCCAGAGTGAGCACAGAATTTATTGAACAAAGTTTTAAGAGTGAAGGAAAGTATTATTAGTAATTGTTCTAGGAGAACAAGTCTAAATTGAGACTATCCAGAGAAAACTCAGATACCTGGTCACCCTAGTTATATTTCACAATGAAAGAAATGTAAAAGTGAAACAAGAAGAGAGAAAACAGAGTTTCCACCTGCTGATAGTTGATAGAATTAACAATCTTAAATACCTGGGATGGTCCTAAATATTCTTCTATATATGGACAGAATAAAAACATACAGGAGATTAGATTACTGGTCTCATTAGGCTCTGTGCTGGAAATGAAAGTGTTAGGATGATGAGAAGTAAGCCATGATCCTGCCCTTTAACGTGTCTGCAATTTCATAAGGGTGTTAACACATAAAGACATAAGAAGCATTAGTGTGTGAGGAGTTTTACTTTCTCTATTCCTAATGGACTGTCTGGACACCAATGGGCCTGTTATAAATCCATACTATCTGACCTCAGTGAGGTCCTCCTTGCTTTCTTCTCACAGTCAACAATTCTTCCTTTATACTGTTGAGATCCTACCTGCTCCATACTTTCTATTTCCACCTCAGTTTGGGTCCTCTAACAATAAATTCTTAACTAGTCTCATTTCTTCTACTCTTTCCCTTTATTGTATTACCAGATTAATCCTCCTGAAGCCTGGCTCTGATCAACCTACTGTCCTGCCTAAAAGGTCATTTACTGAAAAGGTTCCCATTGCCTACAAAATAACTGGAACTCTTTAGCCAACATCTTCTCTAAATCTATCTTTCCAGCCTTCCTTCTCACTATTTACAGGGACATTATGCTCCAGGAAAATCTGGATTACACATTAATAATCTGAAAACCATAGACAAAACTCTATCATGGAATTCAGTCTGGGATGTCACGGGTAATGCAGCTCAGATTAGGCAAAACCTAAAGGCAGAGAGCACTTCCAAGGTAGCAGTTCAGTAATCCACATATGAGGTGATAAAGACTATATTACTACTCAGGGTGACAGCAGAGTGAATGGAAAGGAAGGGACGGAATGAGTTATTACAAAGGAAGAATCAGCAAAACTTTGTGACTCAGGATACAAGGGAAACTGCCAACTAGGCCCAAAGGACCAATCTATGACTAAAGGAGAGCTAAGAACCAACAGTTCTTTCCACTGTTCACATATAAAAGACTACTGTTTTCAGAGATCAGTACTATAGCTGAGTCTTTTCCTCCATAGTCTACGGAGACAATATCTCTTAATGATGACCTGTCAGCAGTAGGAAAAAAAACCCTCAAGTATCCATGTACCCCAAGTACTTAAATATTTTCAGCCTGACTCTAAAACCATCAAATTATTACTTAGTTTTAGATTTCAAAACCAAATGTTCTAAAAAGTGAGACCCAAATGAAAAACGTCTACAATACCCACTTACGGAGTCACTTACAGGCACAACTAAACAATTACACAAGACTATTCTTGGCCACACTTGACATCCATTGACCTCAAAAGACACAGGCTAGGAATCACAGCTTGCCATCAGGGCAGCACTAGGCATTCCTTTTTAGTGGGAGCCTCACAGCAGTTTCTGTAGCAGACCATACAGCCTTCCAGGAGTTACTCTCTTTGGCCCGTGTGGTGTTAGCTCAGGAGTGAGGGAGTAGACTCACCTTGGGTAGATACAGGAGTTACATTGCCTTAAAATCTTATACCCCACAGAAGCCAATACCTCTTGCAACAACTCCATAGGCATGGCTTCCAGGGTTCCTGCCTGTAAAGGACATGCCCAATTACAAGAGTTACAACCCTCAGGGAAAAATCAAAGCTATTATATTTACAGTCCATTATAATTCCTTCTAATTCAGATGCAGTTTACCAATCTGGGGTCATTTTCTACCACAGACAATGTTGCCTAGCAAACATCCACTTAGAGTGGATGCTATAGTATGTTCCCCAGAACCCCCTTTAGTTATACAGCACTCATTTCCTGAGCTGTGCAAGTGTTGGCAGCTGATAGCTTTAGCTGAGGCACTCTCCAGGAATTGCTCTCGGCCAAAGAACACTAACTTGCCTCAAGTTACAATCCCACCTCTGAGGCAACTTATATCCAATGATTGGTTGAAATGATGTGGATCTATAAAGGCCCTATCTCTTCCTTCAAGGCAGAAAATCTCTGAAAAGTCATCCCACATCCAGAGATCACCACGGAGTCAGATGAGGCCTTTATTGCGACTGTACTGCAGTTCAACTCCCGCCAAATTATATCTTTTCACTCCCCTACAGGTGCTGATCCCAAGAGAATTCCCCAACAAACTTTCTGCACGTAACTTCAGAATCTGTTACTTGAGAAACCCAACTTAAGACACCACCTTATCAAGCTTCCAGTACACAGAGCTAGAAAGTAAACTGAAGGTCAGATTCTCATGCAGAAGGAGCAAGAGTTTCACTGACCTTTGACGTGCAACATCTTACAAGATATATATATATGGAAAGTATTTATATCTATTTATATGTATTCTTATCCTTCTTATGTTTAAAATTCCTGCAAAATATGGTTGGCTCAAGTTTACCCATCAGCTCTACTATTAGCTGTGGCAGCTTAAATTGAATACTGTATGTACTATTTCACTGGTTCTTCTCCGGCCTGCTATTTCTTTAATTTGCCATGTCACTTCTCCTTTCTTCTAGAATATAAATAATTTGAAGGTGGATTCTCTTTTGGATACAAACTATAAATACAAGGCATGCTATAGGTATTTAATAAATGACTAACTATGCTAGTGCTATTGACAATGATACTACCGATAAAATATCATGAAGTGTGTTTCAAAAACCAAGACAAAAGAGTACTTATACTCCATCTCAGAAATCTAGCTTCTAATAATCTGGAATGTGGCAAACGACTGATGCTCAAAGACGTTCATCAATATCTCATTTATAAAAGCAAAAATTTGGATAAAGAATAAATGTCCAATAATGCAGAAATAAATATTTAATAAATTACAGTTTATCTAAGGAAGTAATAGGTAGCTATTGGATGGGTTTATAAAGTTATACATGCAGTTCATCTAATTTTATATGTGGTATAATTTTCACTATTGTAAAAAGGCTTGAAAAATAAAAGAATCAAAAATACTAAAAGCAGTTGAACTTTGGATGGTGGGATTATGAGTATTTTTAGCTTCTTTATATTTTTTTGAACTTTCCAAAATTTCTACAAAGTGCATGATTTTTATAATAAAAAAAGTAAACAACAAAATATCAGAAATCCTACTGAATGACTACTGCTGGCTTCTTAGGGGGAATTAGCATCTGAGCAGGGTCTTGACAGCTTCATATCTAACAAATTCTACTATCTGGTCTGAACCCAATGCACATTTACAAGTAGCAAATCAGAAGAGTTGTTTCAAATAGGCTTAAAAGTAAGAAGTGATAGCTGAAAGTTTAATAGTAACTGAAGAAACAGAAAAACCACAAAAATTAGAAGAGCACATAGAGCACGATAGTCTGAGACTATTGTTACTGAGCAATGTGAGTGCAGTACTGCATTTAAAGCACAGTAACTGACAGGAACAACAGTGATCCGGAACCATCAAAAGAAAGTTAAGGACTCTATGTGAATTCCATTTTTTGAAGGACCAGTGATATACAATTAGGAAATAGTTTTACTTAAAATATTATTTCAAAAAACAGATGATAAAGGAGATAAACCTTAGCTATAAAAAACTTGACTTTCCTATGTGACTATTTCCCAAGGCTTTCACAAAATTATGGCTTTTTACTATTCACAGTGCTTACATGAGCCAGATCTCCATCATTTTAAGATGTAACAAATTCTGCCAAATATTTGCTGCCTCCTACAATAGTTAACTACAATAAAGGTAGCACAAGAATTAATACACTTAGAGTATCTTTTTTTGTTCTTTTTTTTTGTAAGGAAGATCAGTCCTGAGCTAACATCTGCCAATCCTCCTCTTTTTGCTGAGGAAGACTGGCCCTGGGCTAGCATCCATGCCCATCTTCCTCTACTTTATATGGGACTCCACCACAAGATGGCTTGAAAAGCGGCGCGTCCGAACCCTGGGCCGCCACAGCGAAGTGCACACACTTAACAGCTATACCACTGGGCTGGCCCTAGAGTAGTTTTTAATATATATTTTTGACATATTATCTTACTAAAATCCCAATTTTGTAAGTGAGGTGATTCTGTTCCATGTCAAATTCGTGTCATTCCAACCCGCAGCCCACATTGTGTCCACAACCATTATATATTTATAAACCATAATCCAGAGAGCGTATATTAGCAGCAGTGTATTCTGAAACCAAACAGATTTCAATAGGAAAGACTTTCTACTACACCTCAATTACAGAAATGCAAACATACTAAATCTACTCTACAGGTTTTTCCATGAATTTCACATCAGAGTGCATTTTGTATTGAGTAACTTCAAGCTGGATGATTTCAAAATATGCAAATATACAAAGTGCATGAAAAGACAGGAATTAAATCCATTAATTAGAGTTTGTTGCTGGCAGAATGCATAGGATATTTACACTGTGGAACTCGGCTGCCTTCAGAGTACAGGTTGAATTTCCTGATGTACTCTTGCCATCATTAATCCTTAAATGCCAAACGGAAGTGATGCAGTAACCAAAGCCTTATCAACTATGCCAGATTCTACTACCTAGGCATTGCAGGGTCTGCATTTATGATGGACTACCTGAGCTGATAACACATGGAATTATCTAAACAACATTTGCATATTTGTGTAATTATTTTCTAAGGTTAATTAGCTCCTGTAAAGCATTTCACCCTTTGAGACTGCTTACAGTGACAGGTTCACATATTTTCTGAACCATTGCCAAATTTGACAGATTTTTCTTTGGCTAACCTGTTGCTACAAAGTTATACAATGAGTGCTCTTATAATAAATACTTTAAACTTATAATTGATTTCAGGAAAATTGAAATGAAAATCTAAGGAATTTAAAGGTTTTTAAAATGCCCAACTTTAAAATCAAAATTTTAAGATTATTTTATTTTACTTCATATAAATCTTCCTGTGATTATATTGGTAAGCATATCTACTAAGAAAATTTCTTTATGAATAATAAAATGTAGCATATTTGACTTAAAACTAGTACATAGCTATGTCACTAATTTCAGTTGTGTCATGTGTCTCACACACACACACATACTACTGCCCAGCAGCTGCCCTTATTACTACCACTGATCTGCTATTTACACTGGACACATCAACTGGAGAAAGAACATTAATATAAAGTCTACACCTTTTTTATGACAAAATTTACAAATCAAAATTATTTCTTTTAAAAAGCTAAGACTTTTCATTAGGTAAAATATAGCTTAATAAAATCTAAATGGGAGGCAGATATCCAAGGCAGATGGATTTATGAGAATGCAAAAATGTAAGTTACCATCTTGTACCCAATCAATCCATAGGTACAAGATGAAAGAAAATTTACATTTCTAGGAATTGGTCAGTAGGGTACCCTTCCAGGAGAAATGAAACACAAATACCATACGGCCCTAATCCAGAAAGACACACGTAAGGAAATTACAGGCTTTAGCTTTAAACTTTTAGATGATTCTTTTATTTAACTCCTTTGTACATGAACAAAGTATAAATTGTATGTTAGTATAGAACAAAACATTTATAAGAACAGTTAGGTGTAAAATATATTTTATAATGTCACATGGGATGTAATTTTATTTTAATCCAGTTAAATAACTTGGATTAAAAATTTATCTTAATTTTGGCATATTTTAAATGTGTGATCTTTTGAAAAGTGTATGTATTTGTGCTTAATGATGATTAAAGGACTAGGAATATATTTGCATGCATAAAAATGCTATAGCATTTTATGATATAGCATACATATAACGAAAACATCTTCAAAAATAAAGGACCTGGGCCGGCCCTGTGGCTTGGCGGTTAGGTGCGCACGCTCTGCTACTGGCGCCTGGGTTCGGATCCCAGGTGCGCACCACGCACTGCTTCTCCCGCCATGCTGAGGCCGCGTCCCACATACAGCAACTAGAAGGATGTGCAACTATGACATACAACTATCTACTGGGGCTTTGGGGAGAAAAAAAAAAGGAAGAGGATTGGCAATAGATGTTAGCTCAGAGCCGGTCTTCCTCAGCAAAAAGAGGAGGATTAGCATGGATGTTAGCTCAGGGCTGATCTTCCTCACAAAAAATAATAAAGGACCATTATGTGGTCTCTAAAATATTATATTGAACCATATGAAGTTACCAATATTAGACATTTTTGATCTTAAAAAATGGCAATTTCATAAGATTCAACCTTAAACATAATGCAAATAGACAAAAGAATCTTTATGCTAGAGATATTTTGAAACTCTCAACTTCTTTCTAATTTTTAGGTTTCAAGACATTACTGACAGCCATCAATCTTAAAGACAGATTCAAGGCTACGTTACTTGTCAATATGGCTACGGTAACAAATTATAAATGGTTATAAACAGAAGACATTTGTAATGAATATAACTGACAAAGGATCGGTATTCAAAACCATACCAAACATATTTGAATTTCACAGATATTTCAAGCTTAACATGCCCCAAAGTAAACTCTGAATTAGTTTCCAAACTCCCCATCATCTGTTCTTCCTTCAGTCTTTCTCATCTTGTTAAGTGGTATCTCCACCCACCCAGTTGTTCAAGCCAAAAATCTGGAAGTCATCCTTGACATCTTCCTCTTCTCCTCTCTCTCATATTTATCCAACTTAATTTATCTTCCCAAATATTTCTAGAATCCATAAACTTCTCTCAATTTCCATTCTTACTAGCCCAGCCCAAAGTATCACAATATTTTCCCGAGAACACTAACCACTTGACCTGGCTATACGCTTTCTCTCATTTAATCTTTACAGTGACTTTATGACATAGACACTTCAAATATCCCAAACTACACAGATTAATTAATTTGCTCAGCATCACACAACTTGCCTGATTGCAACCTACTCTGTCTAGTTCTAGTGTCTGCACTTGGACACTATTCTACCTATCCTTTTAAATCTTCTGTGTTAAAGTATTGCTGACAAATGGCTGTGATACAGGGCTGACATAAAACCGGGTCTTTTAAACTTTTTGAATATAAAGTTTATACAATAATTAACTAACAGGAAGTTAGCAAAATAATAGATAAGCAAATAATTATGGCCCATTATTTATAGAAATGGTGCCATATGTTTTGTGATTGGGCCATAATTGCCAGAAAATGGGTGTAACCTGGAACGGGAGGCAGATAGAGCTGGGAGGATTCTTAGATTCCAAAACTATGCTCCTGAGCATTTCCAACAAAGTAAACACTGATGATCCTATTCACTTTAATGAAATTTAGGCTTTCTTCTCTTAGTTCAATCTACAATGCAATCATAATAATGCTTTTATGGCACATACTGAGGTAGGCACGGATCTAAACACTTTAGAGATATTAACTCATTTAATCCTGACAACGATCCTATAAAGTAGGTACTATTATTATTCCCATAATCAGATGAACAGGCAAAGAATGATTAAGAAACTTACTTGAGAAAATTGCTATCATGTGGCAGAGCCAGAATTCAAACCTAGGTAGTCTGACTCCATGTCTGTAATCTCAATCACTTTATACTGCCTTATTAAAACATTTAGTGTCCTTCTCTTTACGCAGGCATAACCAAGGGTTGCTGCTCTTTGCAGCAATGAAGCAAATGGCTCAGGGCCTTTAAAAAAAGGGATAAAAATGTTCCTTATGTAGATATCATGTACTGTAGGCCAGGTTCACGTGAAAAAAGACTTTCTTTGTGAAATGAAGCAGTTTGTTTTCCAAAAGTTAAACATGTCCTGTCTTTTTCTTGAATAGCTTCTGCTACCTTACAGGAGAAAAACTGAACCTAGCTTGAGATCTATTATTAACTGTCTGCCCATTTATTCATCTACAACAAATAAGGCTAAGTGAAAGAAGCCAGACACAAAAGACTACACACTGTATGATTCAATTGACAGGAAATTCCAAAAAGCCAAAACTAGAGTGTTAGAATGCAGATCAGCTGCTTGGCAGGGTCAGAAAATAGGGGGAGGGAACTGACTGCAAAGAGGCACAAGAGAAAACTTTTTGGGGTGACAGAAATGCTTTTTTACCATGATTGTGGTGATGGGTACACAATGGTATACATTTATCAAACAGATCCAATTGTAGACTTAAAATTGGTACAATTCACAGTATATAAATTATATCTCAATAAAGCCAACCAAAAAAAAGAACAATGGTGACGATTTTTTTTTCTAAACAGGGGTCATCAAATCTGTTTTTGTCAATAGTTTCACTGGAACACAGCCACGTCCACTTGTTTATGTATTACCTATGGTGCTTTCCCCTTACAACAGTGGAGTTGAGTAGCTGTGACAGGGTCCATATGGCCTGCAAGCTTAAATTAGTTGCTCTGGCTTTTTAAGAAAAAGTTTGTCCATCCTTGCTCTAAATATTTATGATCTCAGTTCCAGCTTAGAATGGCAGATTAAATATCTGTATCTGACAGCATTATCTCCTAAATCCCATTTTTTCCCCCAAAGACATAAATCCACAAGGCTAGATGAACAAGGCAGAAGAAAACACAATGACATTTGGAAGACGGAGAGCACATAGAAGAATGGTAACTGATTTACCAGATCTGAGAAAGTCCAATCCCAACCTGACAGTGCAGAAGGCTGAGAACCAGCTCCATTTATACAGCAAAATCCTCCAAAGCCCAGGGAGAACTTGAGGTACCATTTGGATTGAAGGAGAGTGGGATGTATGTGCTAAAATGAGGCTATTTGTAAAGTTATTTTCCCCTCTTCCATTCCATGCAACTCGCTAAATATCTTTCCACATCCTGACAGGAGAGATTTTGAAATGGAATGGGAATATCAGAAACAGTTGGTATTAGCTTCTGCAGAAAAAACAGGGATTAAGTGACCATATGCAAACTTAATGTAGTGACCTACCTTCCCTCTCTTTCCCCAGCCTTCATCCCTTTGAAACTTCCAGACTGTAGGCAATCAGACCCTCAGTCTTTAGGCAAAACACTACAGTCTTTTCTTTGGCAAATCAAACCAGGCTAAATAAGGTAAAAGTTCTAAAGACATAGATGGACAGGGAAAGACAAATACTATTATGATCTTACTTATATGTGGAATCTAAAAAAACCAAACTCGTAGAAACAGAATAGATCAGTGGTTGCCAGGGGCAGGGGGGCGGTGGGGTGGGGGAAATGGGTGAAAGTGGTCAAAGGATACAAACTTCCAGTTATAAGATGAATAAGTTCTGGGGATGTGATAAACAGCATGGTGACTATAGTTAACAATACTCTATTGTATATTTGAAAGTTCCTAAGAGAGTAGATTTTAAAAGTTCTCACTACAAATAAAAAGTGTAACTATGTGAGGTGCTGGATGTGCTAACGTACCTTATTGTGGTAATCATTTTGCAATATATATTTATATAAAATCACTACATTGTATACCTTAAACTTACACAATGTTATGTCTCAATTATATCTTGATAAAAATGGAAGAAAATTCTGACACACACACAAAAAAAAGATACAGATGGATGGGGTGGGCATGGAGGAAAATTCCCAACAAACACACTACTCAGATTACCTATAATAAAGCTCAAACATCATAAATCCCACCCACACACTTAGAGGTTCCAATTAGCTTTTTAATCCCTGCTGATAAACATGAACAGATGCCAAACATTATTAGATATATAAAGAAAGCTTATAATACAAAATATAGAGACCAGAATAAATAGAAAAAAGCTACTTGGAAGAAACTGAGACTTTGTAAAAAGAGAAAAGTCTCAATAACACTGTAATTATTATCTTCAGAGAGATCAAAGAAGATAGTACATGCATAAAACAAGAACAAGGGTACTATTAAAAAGAAATATTCAAAGAATAAAAAGAGCACTTGCAAAATAAAAGCAAAACAACAGAAATGAAAAATTTGATAGAGGGGTTAGATGATTAAGTTAAAGAAATCTCCTAGAAGCGAAAAGATACTAAAAGTAGAAGAGAAAATTAATAAATCAAATGATTTATTATGATCAAGAGATCAATCATCCAAAAAACAATTCTAGAAAGAAAAAACAGAAGGGAGGAAATCAGCAACAAAATATTTAAGAAAATTTCCAAGAACATTAGCTGCTAGATTGAAAAGACTGACAAAGTACCCAGTACAATGGATGATACTAGATTTATACAAAGGAATATTATGGTGAAATTTAGAATCCAGGAATAAAGAGAAAATTCTGTAAGTTTCAAGAAAGAGAAATGAAAGATTAGGATTCCGAACTTTGGACTTTTTAATAGAAACAGAAGAATTAAGAAGATGATTTTAAAAAGTCTTCAAAATTCAAAAGGTAAATAATATTCAACTTATAATTCTATACCCAGCCAACATATCGCCAAAAAAGTGTAAGATAAAGACATTTTCAGACACAGGAAGTCAAAAAATTTATATTTCATTGCCCTCATCTAATGTAACAACTGGAACACGAGCTCCTTCAAAGTAAGAAATAAATCAAGAAAGATGAAGACATGAACTACAGGAAATAGAAGAAATAACACAAGAAAGTGACAAAAGGAATCTTCGAAAAAATGGTGAAGGAAGATGCCAGGATGATAGCTGTACACCAGATTCAGTGGGCAACCAGACCAAGTGGTAGTAGCGTGACTCAAGAGACAGATACGCTGAGGGCTGTCATTACCATGACCGCTGCCATCACCGTATCATCATCTTAAGACATAATGACCCTATGAGCCAGACCTGGATTTGTATTTGTATTTGGCTTTTCCTAACCACATGCTAATAAGATTCTTGTCTCCTGTTCATGCTCTTTTGCTATTTCAGCTGAGGACGCTCATTACACCTCATAAAAGTGTTGTGCTTTCACTAAACCAGGAGCTAGAGATAGACCATAGGGAGCTTAGAAATAGGAAATAGAGTAGCACACTCCCTCCAGCTATATTTCTGCTGATTTCCTTTGCCAGATGCTCCAACTGTGGAAAGCCATATGTTTTTCAAGACTACCCTGTCCCTTGGCTTTCTTATAAGGAGGCTAATGTAAATATTCAGGGAAGTTGAAGTCAGTATTTTAAGTTGAATAACACATTATTTAGGAATACATACGGTAATGGTTGTAGTTTTACTGTGATGTATTTCCCCATACCCCAAACCCTCACCCCTGCAAGACTGAAGCACTCATTCCCCCATCTGCTATTAGTGTTGGTGGCTGACAGCTCTTTCAGCCAAAGATCCCCCAAACCCCTCTCTCCTGTCATTGATTTCAGAGGAAGAGAACCACCATGCCCAAGATTATGCCTCCTTCTTGGAGGGTAACTGCTTCCAATGACTGGCTAGTGTTGGGGAGTAAGTGCCTGGCTCCCTTGTCCCAATTTGGGAGAACTTTGTAGGACTATCTTTGCTTCCTGTGAGAGCCAATAGTGATTCCTTCACTTCCCTACAGGTGTTTATCCTGAGAACAACTCCAGTAAATCTCCTACATGTTAGTCTCTTCATCAGAGTCTGCTTCCCAGGGAATCTGACCTGTGACAGCTGGTTCCAGTGAGTGGTCTGAAAAAGGTGACTCTAAAGTAGGAATTTTGGAGCTGGATTACCTACCCACCAGCTGGCTGGCAATAAGTCCTCAATGCCAGTAAGAGGTGGAGCACTGATAAACCTTGGCATGCAGTAGCACCGCAACTGGTCACTAGTGATGAACTGGAAGTGTATACTGGTAGAAAGGAATACACCAGCAGGTACATGTATTGGCATTGAAAAGCACATCATTATAAGGACTATGGAATCGGATGGCTATTTCCAAGGGCAATAGATGCTTTGGAGAAAGACAACGAAAGGCTGAGAGTGATTAATCAGCACAAGACTAAGTGTGAAAGCCAGAGAGCTTCCTTAGCAGTATATAAAGAGGCTCTCATCTCCTGCAGCAGGAGGGCAAAAGAACCTAAGGACCATGCCCAATACTTTTATAAGAGAAGCATAGCTCCAGAGGGATTCTCAGCCCTGGCAGGTCTGCACTGTGAGGTTGGGGCCCTGATTCAGAAGGAGTGGGACTCTGAGACATGGGATGGGGACATCTGGATCACTTATGTCCCCAGATTCCCTTGAACCTTCAGGACCTGTAGTAGGCCATGCCTCCCAGTTAAAAGCTAGTGCTCTCCTCATGCTTGAAGATGAAGCAGAGCCATTGCCTTTGCCAGACAACATGTGCTTCCTCCACCCCCACTTACTTCCACTTCTGGCCCTAGCCCAATTACTGGATTGAGCCATAACATAACTTAGCTAAAGAAATGCTGTGCCTCATAAGGGAGGAAAGGGACTACACCCTGAAGGAGTTACAGCACTTAGTCAATACTTACAGGCAGGAGCAAGGGGAGTACATATGGGACTGAATTCTGAAGGTGCTGGATCAAGAAGGGCAGAACATTAAGTTGGATAAGGGAGAGTTTATTGATATGTAAATACTCTCTTAGGATACAGGATTTAACACCTGTCTAAATTTTCTATTGCTGCTGTAAGACATTACCAAAAACTCTGTGGCTTAAAAAAACACAAATTTATTATCTTATAATTCTGTATATTAGAAGTCTGACACAAGTCTCACTAGGCTAAAATCAAGGTGTCCTTTCTGGAGGTTCTAAGGGCAAATTCATCCTTGCTTTTCTAGCTACTAGAGGCTGCCCCCTTGGCCTGTGGCCCCCTTCCTCCATCTCAAAACCATCATCCTTCATCTTTCTGACCATTCTTCCACGGTCACATCTTCTTCTCTGACTCTCACTCCTGCCTCCCTCTTTGACTTTTAAGAACACTTGTGATTACATTGGGCCCACTTGGATAATCCAGGATAATCTCCCTATTTTAAGGTCCTTAATCTTAACCATATCTGCAAAATTCTTTTGCCGTGTAAAATAACATACTCACAGGTTCCAGGGATTAGGATGTGGGCATCTTTGGAGACCATTATTCTGTCTACTACAACATCCTAGCAAAGACTCTGGAAGATGGTGTTAATTCCTTGCTAGGATCACTCTTAGAAGCTTGAAGAAAGTAACGACCTATACTAAGTAAAGATCTTTGTATCACATGCTATCACTCACCAGAGAGTGTCCATCACAGAAGAGGCAACAAACAACCAAGAAGACAGACAGACCTAGCCAGTTACATCTGTCAGCCTCTATTACTGGGTACCTTAGTGCTGGCACAATCGGTGCATGAATGGAGAAGCTAGAGTAGCAAGGATGGATGTGATGCATAGGCCCACAAACATGCATGCATTTCACTCACCAAGGCTGATCTGGCTACTTCCATTTAATGAATATATCAGTAGAGTTGAGAGGCAAAAGAAACACCTTTGAAACATAGGTGTGTGTGTGTGTGTGTGTGTGTGTGTGTGTGTGTTGTGGAGGGGGTAAGGTAGTCAATTAGTGTTAGGACAGCACAGAGAAGACATGCCAAGCATTCCAAACAGTTCAGTCTAGAACATTCTCTAGATAAAACGGTATAGTCAGAAGTTAAGTATGTTTCATAGCATCTATATATCTGAATCTAAAGCTATAATTATAAAATAGCAAAATCTCATATGTCAACCCCGGGTCATCAAGAAAAGGTTAAATTATTTTCAGTATGCTCTACCTAAGAAAGTAAGGTATTACATAGCACACTTTATAGAAATTTAGGGGGTGGAGGAAAGGAGGTAATCCTGAGGAAAGAAAGTATTTCCTGAGGGCTCTGGGGAGCTTTTGCATAGGCAGTATAATCATTGTTAGGCATCAGTGGATTAGATGTAGATGCTTATGATTTGATCTCCCTGCTCTGTAAGACACATGTTAACCAGATGATTTGTCTGTGATTATATTGTAAAAAAAGGAAATTAGTAAACTGTTCCCTAAGAATTAATAATTAATTTAACATCTATGGAAAGACCATTTACCATTGCCAGAGACAACATATTTACACACACACACACACACACACACGAAGACCTCTGTTCTTATCCAGGTAGTGCTATTTTTAACTAGCTTTATAACTTCAAGTGGTTCACTTAGCCTCTTGGATGCTCATGTTCCTCATTTGGCCATGGGAGGTTAACACTGGAGACCTTGAAAATTATATCTTTTTCTGACAAACTAGAGCAAAAACTTTGGGAACAAAGAGAATCTGAGTTCCCGTATAGGGAACTATATGGGAACTATCTATCCTATAGGGAGGTTGAACAGATGCAAAATAAGAAGCCTGGCAAACAGCATATAATAGAAGTTTGATTTCTGTCAGGATATACCACAAAGATGTAACTAAGTTATTTATATACTTGAAGTAATTATTCACTTTGTCATAAAGCAACTTCTTGAAAACACCTTGAAAATACACTAATAAAAACCATAACATTTGTTTAAACATATTATAATAATTTCTCTATATGTTATAATAAACCTAATTCATCCAAACAAATTTGAATATTCTAAATTTGTGAAAAATTTCAACTTAAGTAGTATTTTAGCCTTTAAAAATGATGACAAGGTAGCAGTTCTAGAATTCGTTTATTAGAAGTCTATTCCATCTTACGATTTTAAATCTAGATATTAAATTTTGGTTATCAATTAATATTTTTAAACTGTTGCTAATATAGATTTGAATTAGAAATTGATTTACTTCAACGGGACAGATTCCCAGGAATAGGACTGCTAGGTTGAAAGGTTTAGTATTTTTAAATTTAATAAATGTTACTAGACGGCTGTCTCACATTCCCATTACACTATGTGAGCGCAATCTTTTCTTTACATCCAGCCAACAACAGGTGGTATAGCCCCTTCAAATTTTTATCAATTAATTTTGTCAATTAACAGTTGTAAATATCAGTACTTTGATGTAAATTTGTTAATGGAGATGTTAAGCAATTATTTACTATAATAAAACCAGTGCTTAGCACAACGTGCTTTTTGATAAAGTTTTGTCTATTTGTGTAGAAGTATATTTACTGAAATAATTTAACTTAAAAAAAATCTTTCAATTTGTCCCAATTAGTGAAAAAGTTTTAATAAAAAGCAGGCATTTTAGAATGTTTCTATCCTAAGAAAAACATTTTATGTACCACAAACCTAGATTTCTCACCATCTAAACAATTGAACTGAAAAATTTAACATATAACAACAAATTGGTATATTTTATCAGCAGTTCTGATTTTAGAACAAGGGCACTCCAAATGTTTCCTTAATTGTCCATCACAAAAAACAAACACAGAGAACAACTTTACCATGTTATTTTTACTATTTCCTATGTACAGCAAACATATGCTAATTTGCCTAATAAGAAAAATATGAGAAAAAATAAGAAAAATAATCATATTATTTTTATGTATTGAAAACACTGCATACATTAAAATACAAAATTCTTAACACAAAATTAAGACCAGGTGCTATATTTTATTATTATTATAGGAATAATAGCAACTAACATTTACTAGGTGGTTACAACTTACCAGCTTCTGATCAAGCACTTTCCACGTATTAACTCATTTACTCCTCACAGTCACACTATGAGGTACGTACTATTATGGTTCCCATTGCACAGACGAGGCATAGAGAGGTTGAATAGCTTACTTAAGGTCAAACAGCTAATTAGTGCAATTTAGGATTACAGCACAGAAAGTCTGAGTTGAAAATACATACTTTTAACACCTGTGCTATGCTAACTCTCCCTCCGATCTTTCTATCCTCCACAGCACCTTGCAAGTGGACTTGTACAAAGGCCTGAAGTTTTAACTTGCACTTAAATGCTTTATTAAGAAATGTACTTAAGGGGGCCAGCCTGGTGGCATAGTGGTTAAGTTTGCACACTCCACTCAGGCGGCCTGGGGTTCATGGGTTCGGATTCTGGGCATGGACCTACACACTGCTCATCAAGCCAAGCTGTGCCAGCATCCCACATACAAAATAGAGGAAGATTGGCACAGATATTAACTCAGGGACAATCTTCCTCAAGCAAAAAGAAGAAGATTGGCAACAGATGTTAGCTCAGGGCCAATCTTCCTCACCAAAAAAAAAAAAAAAAGAAATTGTATTTAATACAGTCTGAAGACTTTTCTATAAGAATAATAGGACATTTATTTAACTTCTATTAGCAACACAATGAAATCATTGAAACTAAAATTAAATATCCAAATTTAAAAAAAAGAGATCAACCAGCACATCCAATAAATGAATTCTAGAACCTCTACCTTGCTTCCCTTTTTGAGACTAAAATATTATTTCCTTGTTCTCTTTGGCATCTCTAATCAAACCACATAAACTTTCTCTGTAGAATATGTACTTATTTGAGTCTAAATCCACAAGTGAGGATTCTGAAAATCGGAACCAAGTCATGTAATAAAGTATGACTAAGTATCACATTACTAGTACATAAAATATTTTAAACTGAAAAGATGAGTGAAAAAATAAAACTGTAGTCATTTGAGCAAACCACACAATCTCAATTTTAAGATAACAGAACCAAAGGCTTCAAAGAATTCTCATAAGCTATAAAGATTATCAGGACTACACTGTCACATGGTGACCTTGCTGGCGTCTAACTCCTCTAACAGTATTTGGAAGTGCATTGTTTCAAATCAATAACTAATTAACAAAGTACAAAAGAAGTTGCACTGTTTCCTTAGCTCCTTGTTAAAAATGGCTTTTGGCAGCACATGGGCAGAAAGGTCGCTTTTATGACATCTCCAGGAGCCTTTCAACACCCTGCCTCTGTCAGATTAAATTACTTTTAGCAATTAATTGTCATAAGTTAAAACAGAAGCACATTTGTTACAGCAGGCTGTCATAATGACATGGTGAGAAGTTGTTTTGATATGAATTTCTTCCACTGACCTTCTATCATATCTTAATTTTTGTGGTTGACCTAACTGGAAGATTGGGAGCACGTCTTAACTCCAAAAGCACAGGCCAAACCTTGGGGGTCTTGGGATAAGACACCAACAAAATAATTGAAAAAACATTTCCACAGATATTTTGAAAAGCAGAAGTTATAAAACAAAGGAATGTGTAACTTAAAAATTAAATTTAAAACAAAATTATTCTTAACACAAAACTACGGAATGTAACAAGAATTAAATTTTCTATTGAGTTCATAAACATGAGATTATGGGCTCATCATCATATTGTACCAAAGGTAAACACCTAAGAAATAGAATGCTATAAGGAAATATTAAATAATTTTAAAAGGTAAATTTTAGTAAGAATATATATTATATATATGTCTTCTACTTGATAAACGTGCTCTGTTAAACCTCCGTAACTTTATAAAATCAGTTAATAATGTCTTTATCAAATAATATTCTTTATAAATCCATATTTGAATAGAACAGAAAAAAACCTCTCCTAATTGAAGATTATAATACTTTGGTAACTCGAGTAATAGGCCAGATAGTATTTTGAAGAGTGAACGATATATGCAAATTTTTGTCCCAAAGGTAAAATATTTTTATCTTTGATTCGTTCCTATTGCTATAAATCTGCTACACTCTCTAACTATTTTAAAATTTAAGAGAACTTCATAGAAGATGAAAAAAAAATGCTAGGTGAAAACTAGGCCAGCTCAAAAGGACAAGGAAAATGAAAAGGCATGACATTTTCAAGAAATCCTAAACCCATGAAAACAGTGATAACAACAGCTAACATTTTCCAAGTGCTTACTCTGAATTAGATATTGTATTAAATGCTTAATAAGCTCTAATTCATTTAATCTTCACGATATCCTAGGCAATAGCTACTATTATCTCCTTTTTACAGATAAGGCAACTGATACTTAGAGAGCTTAAGTCAATTGCTTAACATAACACAGCTAGTGGAGTTTCTTTGACTTCAGATCCCATAATCTTAAATTAACCCGATAGTACTTTTTATATATGTGTATACACACATATATATACACACATGTGCTCTGTTTAAACCTCTATAACTTTATAAAATCAGTTACTAACACACATGTGTATGTATTATGTGTGTGTGTGTGTGTGGCGTGTATGCGTATAAATCTAAGAACAACCAACTCCTTCTAGTTGTAAAAACAGACCATAGGCCTGGATTGTGGGTATGCCTGGAAAATTGACCTCTACTTCTTCCAGTTCACAGTATACAATGAAGAAAATGCCAGAGCTGTTTATCTGATTTGTATCTGGAGAGCAGGAGGACTTATAACCAGATTTTCCAGAGCAGTTGGGAGGGGCCATAGGATATCAAGAAAGATGTGGGTAGTATGTGGGCATGTGTGAGACAGGGAGTAACTGACCCTCTTAAATATCTGATGGGATCCTTAATGTGGTCACAGCAGCAGCAGCAGAGCGCCAGGGAAGCTTGCTCCTCCTGCTTAAAGCGTGTCTCTGGGTCCTCTGCTCTAGGGAATTGACTGTGAGCAGTTAAGTTTTTATATTCTTTATCTACACTAAAGGAACTTATATGCTTTGCCTCTGTCTGTTGTTATCTTTCTGGGACTCATCACCAACCTTGTGACAACCATGATTTAGAAGTTAAAATTTAGGCTCCTTTTGGAATAATGTCTAACTATGATTATTTGAAAATGTGCTATATAGCAGAAGGGCAAGATTAATATCATATATATTTAACATTTGGAGTCAATGTGAACTTTTACTTCAGAACTACACACTAGTCTTACTAATTAACTGGGCGAAATGTTCCCTCTAAAATACAAAGATTAAATACAAAATAAGATTACAAAAGAAAAATAAACAAACTCTTTTGACCAAAAAAAAAAAAAAAAAAAAAATTCCCCCTAGATACACATTGTGAAGGCAACTGCACAGTGGTAATAAATTTTCCATTTAAATAATTTTAATCCCCAATGTTTACAACACATTTTCTAAATTAAATCAGTACGTCCTATATTAATTGTGTTTGTGGTTAAATATTAGAGGTTCTTAGTCCTTGAGGTTTTCTTTTTTCTCTAAGAGTATATTCTACAGCACTAAAAGATTAACACTAAAGGCAAAGTAGAATTCACTCATTTTGGCAGATGATCTCAGTTAAGTATTTTTATATTTCAGAAAGTGTTGCAGACAGAATATAGCCGACTGATAAAATGTAACCTGGTATTCCTTTCCCTTTATTGAAACCACTGGGAACTCTTAGTATAAGTAGCTCATTTTAAGGATGGGAAAAGAAGAAAAAAATAATGATTATTTAAATAAGAATTATTTCATCATTTCAGAGAAGCATTAAAGTTTAGAAATAATGACCTTCCACTTACTTATATACCTATCCATTTAGAGAGGAAAAAACTGAGCACCAGAGGTATAAAATGACGTGTTCATTATTTCTCACTGGTCATTACAGTAATTTCATTGGTTGAAATTTCAGTTCTTACAAAGGTATGAACACTAATACACCTCACATTACACGTGTTTTATAAATCTTTAAAGTGACCTCTTGATTCTCATTACAACCCAATGGAGTAGACAGGTCCTGGGAGACTTCTTATATTCCTTCCTGTTGTTTAACCCTAACCTAATCTATTAGCATACCCTGCCCATTGGCCATCCTAACAGTATTTCTAAATTGACACTCTAACTACTTCTAAAATCCATCATCTATTTCACTTGCCTAGGAAGTAAAATTAAGCACACATTCATTGGGAAATGACAGAATAAAAATATTGGCAATGAAAGCTGAAATAAATAGATTATTATAAAGCCAAATAATCGCTATAAATATAATTATGTACCTGTTCACAAATGCAAAATAATTATTCTAGGAGAAGAAACACTATAATGTAAAAAAAAATCACAATCTCTATAATCTAACATTATGTTAATAAAGATAGAGATGAGGGGAAGGGAGAGGAAGAAGAGAGAGAGAAGAGATTGTTGGTGGTAGCAGTATAACAGAGCTAAATTTCTCACCTAAAATTGGTGTGTGGGAAAGGAGGAGGATAGAAGAATAAAATAAGGACCATTACTATTTTGAGGCATTGGCAGATACTAAATGTACAATAAAAAGACAGATATGGTAGAAGGCAATAAGTGTTACAGAAAAAGGATAAAGTAGAGCTGGGTAAGGGGAATGGGGGAGGGTAGACAGGGTTATAATTCTAATCAGGGTGGTCAAGATATGCCTCTAATGAGATGATACTGGCGAGAATACTTAAAGGAGTTCAGGAAGTTAGGCATATATCTGGGGCCAGAACACTGTAGGCAGAGGGAACAGACAATGCAAACACTGAGAGGCAAGAGCATGCCTGGCTAGAATGGAATAAGTGAAGGAGAGGGGGCAGGAAATGAGATCAGAGAGGTAAGGAGAGGGCAGGTCTCCTATGGCCATTGTCTAAGTAAAGCCAAGTCTCAAAGTCATTTGGTCCATTTATTCATCAAACAACTTTATTGAATATTATGTATATTCAAAGCATCTTGTTAGATGCTACAGGGTACAAAAAGATGATTGACTCAGAATCTTCATCCTAATGAAGCTTATAATATTCCTATATAAGGGAATAACTTATATTAAACCTTTTCTAGTAAAAACTAAAGTCAGGGTCATAGGGGACGAGGGTTGTAAAGAAGGAAGGCAGGTATATGGGGATAGCACAGTAATTTTAGAATTAGAATGGAACCTCCTCAGAAACTCTCCTACTTAAACTACCTTATGTAAGACATTCCAACAATTAACAATAATTTGCAATAGAGCAGGACCTTCAAAGACTCCCAAGATTAATTTGTCCAACATTTTAATCCTTTTTCAAGAAAGTGTCTGGGTTAGATCTTTTGCCAAAAATAACGATTTAAACCCATGTAAGAAAGAACTAACAAACATCAATAATATTACTAGCAATTAAGAAAACGTAAAAACTAAATAGAAATAATAGTTTTTAATGAAAACTACTAATCATCATCATATTATATTTCCTGAAGAATAAAAATGCAAGTGAAAGTGTTTTATGATCTATAAACTTCATTAAAAGGATAGGTGCATTATTATTGAATTACATTATTTCTCCTAAACAACAAATGAATACATCATAGATATAAAGTGAATATACCCACACCATTTGGTGCAGGAGGTGAAAACACAAGAAGGAAAGAGTAAGTTAAGGGACATCAAATCATTCTGGAAGTTTTGAAATGCTCCTTATAGGTTTAATTACCTTCATTTGAGCTAAAAGGAGGGGCAAAATCATTTTAAACATCAAGAATAAACACCACCACATTACTGAAAACTCAAATATTACAGTTTCCAGAATGAGTTAAAAACATCTTCCAAATTAATTCTTTTAAAGTGACAAAATTTTGAAGTAGTTTATAATGTTCAACAAAAAAATCATGTTATATGTAAAAGAATTTATATAAACTACTTGCATAGAAATTGAGGTTCTCATTGCAATAATAGTTGTATTTAATAAAGAAAATGGATAAAATAGATCTTAACCTTTAAAATTCAATGTGGTCTATAATTGAAACTCTAAGTATCTGACTTTTATTACTAATGATATATTAACAGTTGCAAAAGGACCCTGTGATTCTCCAGTGAAAAATAAATTTTCCCTGTCTCATATTCCTATAATGCAACATATGAACAGCTTCAAAACACTTACCACAATCTGCCTAATATCACAGTTGATTATGAATATTTTGGCCACCCCACTACACTGTGAGTGAGCTCCTAGAGAATAGGGATTCTGGCTTTTCCATCTCTATATCCCACAGAGGACTAGATATTTTGTAAATAGTACTCAACAGAATTGAAATGTGAAGAGATCCATTCCAAGCTGTGCCCCTCAACAGGATAATTTTCTTCAGTTTCAAGATACATTTGATATCTTGCTATGTTGTACTGCCTAATTTCAAATCCTTTGAGTAGAAATTATATGTTTTGCTCTCCTCCCATCCTTTACCTTTTTTACCACTTGGGACATGGAACAAAATCAATGAAGGTGTGCTAACAGAAGCAACCTATAACTGATATTGTACTTTTATCATACTAATAGTTATTTCTGATATCTTGAAAGTGCCAAAAGAACATTTAAAAGTAAAAGGCATTATGCAAATAATTAGGACACTTAGGGGCTAAAACTGTTTAATCCAATCATTTCATCATTATTTCCTAGATTTACGATTTAGGTTTACTATCTAGAGACTGATGCAGCCTAATAATATGACATCTGGTAGTGAAGGGAATTCAAACCTGCTCCCAATTTGCTTTGGCAAATAAATGGACACAACTGACTAGAATGATGTATAAGTAAATAAATAAACACTTATTGAGGGGTCACTATTTGCCAAACAGTAGGCAGCTCATTTTTATACAATTTGTGGGGTCAAATATGGGGTAAAATGTAAGAAAAAGAATGAACCTCCACATCATCTCTACTAGAGCTACCCCATAAGGCCACCCAGTCTACACTGCACAACTCTAGGGGGTGCCAGATAAGAATTATGTCTACTTAGAGTTGTGCAATGAGGCAGCCCTGTTTTATACCATATTTTATCCACCTAAGATACCGTCAATTCTAAAAGGTACCACTATTTTATGTACTATTAAGAGAAAAAAATGTTGCAAATAATCCACGATATGCCATTAATTTTTAAGATGCATCCCAAATTCAGAGATGTTAAAATGTAATAAAAGGTTTTAAAATCAATGAAAAAAGATGATAACCAAGCAATCTTCAATTGACTGAGCTATATAGGCACAAATAATAGCCTTTCTTTGATAGCATTATTATATATGCAGTCTGCACAAGAATTCTGAGGGAATTTTTTCACTCTCCTGTGTGAAATTGAAACAAAGAACATTAGGAGTGAATGAAGTATAGTTAACATCATAATTCACATATAATGCACCAAGATTTTCAAATTTATATTCTTCCTCTTACATCTTAAAATTAGTTACGTTGGCAATACTGTTTTCAACTAACTTTTAGGTTTAAATCTAAATTACTTAATGACCACTCATCCCTTCCCCTGCCTAATAATCTACACACACACACATACCCTCTTCTCCCCGAATTCCCCTCAACTCTGACAGCTACTGAGACAAAGGCCAGAGAAGCCACTTCCAAATATGAGTGGAGGGAAAAAAACCTGGTTCTAATATGAAAATTTCAATAACCGGAATGGTAAATAGAAATCTAGATTCCAGTATCAGCTTTGTCACTAACAATAGTGCAATCTTGGGTAAATTATATAATTTCTCTTAATCCCAGTTTCCTCATCTACATCTAGAAATAAAGTAGTTGGACCTGATATATCTCTAAAAAATACCTCCCAAGTTTCAGATATTATCTTTCGGCAAAATATTCTGGTAGAATCCTTCTCCTATAAGTAATGTTCCTCCTAAACATACTCTTTATATAAAACAGTAAACAAACATGGGCTGAATGAATTGTACACACTCCTTTAAATATGGAAAAAATATGCCTCACCATAAAAAATTTACAATAGCAACATTGCAAAAAACCTGAGTTCCTCTTCTCAATAATATGACTAAATCAAATTTTAGTTTTGATAGATTTACTTAATTTAGCAGTGTAAAATCCTAATTCTAATGTTAAACTTCTATATGATGATTCAAAGTTTTTTTTAATTTATTAATCCATTACATAGCTCTGGAAATTATTGATATTATTATTGCTCTAGAAGAAACATCCAACTTTGGCCCAGAATATTTAAAAGACTTTCTAAAGGAAAAAGTGACTGTTAAAAACCAAATCATTTTAGAATTTTTACATATAATATTACCCTGAATGATAGAGGCCTGTTGTCTTTCTCCTTATCACCTCCTGAGGAGAGTGAATTTTCTGAGATTTCACAGAGAAACACTAAATTGGACATGTGGAAAGCTATACTAAAGCCTTTAGGAAAACAAACTCAGGTACAGAACCATTTTTAGGACAAACAGAAATTAGGGAAAGTCTTGGTAGATGACCATTAAAATTAATATTCAAAGTTAATTTTACCTTTGTTTTCATGGGTTTCCTAAATGATCCACTAATTACAATTTATAATCTATTATTTTTCAAAGAAAAAAATCAATGTTCTCCTTTAGTATTAAATTAATGATAATAACATTGAGAATAAAATTAATATTATAAGAGTATGAGATGAAATTGATAGTGTTTTAAGCAGTAATTTCACGCTCCAAACAAGTAAATCTAAACATACAATTTCATAATGTTTACAAACGCACATATATAATTCAAATTGAAATGAGATGAGTCTATAATGTTCAAGTCACTCAGTAAACACGTCACATTGCCCCACTTTGTTACACATGAGAGATGCATACAGAAGTGCTGACATCCATTGATAAAGCCACAGTGTGCATATGTGAATACTGAGACTGGCTAAAACACCAAAGCAGGGTGGAGGGAAGCAACATGCTGATTGGCTGAGAACAGGCAAACTTACCTAAAGACAGGCTGAAATCAGGGTAGGGATAAAAAAAAAAATCACCTGCAGTAAACAAAGCACTTCTGAGTCAACTATATAAGCTGATTCAGGCTTTCCCTCATCCCCACCTCCAACAACTCCAAACTCCTTTGCTATCAAGTAGCTCACACATCCCAGATGGACAGTTTGGGGCTTAGGCAAAAATCATGTGTGAGGGTGTCTTACTCTGAAGGAGAGAATGTGGGTCCCAGATTCTACTCCAATATATCTATTCATTGCAACCCTCTAACAACAACAGTCTTTGAATAAATGGTTGCATTGTGGGAAATACTATTTGTTTTTTTATCACAGCAATTGCCTTGCAATCCAAGAAAGATCTATTTATCCATTCACTTTGTACGTATTTTTTATATATACACAGAGAAATCTTAGAGAACCATTCGTAGAAAAATTTTCACTATTGGCAATGTAGCATAGTGGGAAAAACAGGCTTTGCAGTCAGATAGACTTGGGCTCAAACCTTGGTTTAGTTACTCTCATTAGGTATATAACGATGAATAAGTCTATTTACATCTCTGAGCCTCATATTACATACCTGTAAAGTCAGGGTAATAAATGAGACAATTATGAGGATTACACAAAGAAACAAACAACAACTACTTCTAACTAGACAAATGGATATACAAGGGCCCCAGCTACGGCGGAGGGACTTGGAGACAGAAGGTCTTAAATTGCCCTTTTTTCCTAAGAAGGGGGTGGAAATTGTGAAAGCACAAGAATCAACATCCATGATAAAAGCCAAATAGAAGCACAGCGAATCCAATTGTATTTTAGACAGTTACTGTCAAATGTTATCTTAGACAAGAAACAAGAAAAACCGAGAACTACTAAGAGCATGCTTCAGAAGTGGAGAGAGTCAAAGACAGACGTAACTTGGATTGTAAATCAAGGATATTATAATAATTGTAACTAACATTTATTGAGTGAATACTACATGCAAAACCCTGTACACATGTGCGAGACACCAGCACCCAGCTCTTAAGCACCACAGAATCAGTCTAATGCCAAGTAAGGTAAACATAAAACAGGGAGACAGCACCAGTAACAAAGAGATAGCACCAGCGAAGAACTAGTAGAATATGGCAGTAAATTAGACCCTAGCTGGATAGCAGGGATAAATGTCTGAGCTCTCCTGTGAAACAAGAGGCCACACATTATAGGGGAAAGAAGAAGAGAGTGAAAGTTGTAGTTGCTAAAATGCAAAATGGGCACGTGATTCTCCAGGGCCTTTTATTTTTGGAGAAGATCAGTAGAAAACAAATTCTAAATACTCAAATTCCACTGGTCACTGTAGACTGACATCTTAGTTTCGATGAAGGGGGGGTGGTGGTGCACAGGTGAAGCAGTCTACACATAATGCTCCCTGAGTCCAGATGAGAAGAGTTAAAACTGGATAGGCCCAAATGCCTTAATAGACCAGTCCTACCTGTTCTAGTTTCTCTATTTCAGCTTACATAGTTGCTCATATGGTTCTAGTTTCATAGTGCCTAACACATCAACTGAAAAATAGTTCTTACTCTAATCTTATAAACTGCTTTCCTTCATTGCTTCTATGTTCAACTCCAAAAAAGAGATGTAAACCAGTGGTTTTAGAAATGAGGTCTGCAAACCTCTGGTGGTTTCTGCAACTTTTTAAGGGGGTCTGCATAATAATACTCAGACATTATTTGTCTTTTTCACTGTGTTGGCATTTGCATTAACAGTTAAAAACCAATGGAGAGTAAAACTGCCTCTGACTTAGCACGGATCACAGTAGTGGTACCAAACTATACTACTAGTCATTGTGTTCTTCACTGCCACACACTCACAGAAATAAAAACAAAGCCAAGTTCACCTAAAAAAAGTCGATGAAACAGTAAAAATTACTTTTATTAAATCTCAACCCCTGAGCATATGTCTGATTAATATTCTCAGTGATGAACTAGAAGGAACGCATAAGGCACCAGTAAACCAAACTAGGGTATGATGGCTGTCTGGAGGAAAAGTTGTTGCGCAATTGTTTGAGCTCTGAGCTAAAGCAGCCACTTTTTTTTTTTTTTTTAAATGGAACACCATTATTACTTTAAGACTGAAACAAATTATGATTATTCAGATTTGGGTATTTGGAAGTCATTTTCTTGAAAATGAACAAAGTAAGCCTGACAGTTCAAGGAAAACACCTCACAGTATTTGTTGCCAAAGATAAAAAATAGAGTTTTCTTGCTAAAATTAAAATTTTTGGAAACTTGTATTCTCCCTAACTTTGATAGTTTGTCAATTCTTAAAAGCTTTGCTGATGAGACTGGTAGTAATATTAATAGGTAGGATTTTTGATACTACATAAAATATGTCCACATTTGGAACATCTGTATAACTCAGTGAAAGTGTATTTTCCAATGACTGATACACGATGTTATAAACTATGGGTAAAAGATCCATTCAAAGTACAACACAGATCAAAAGATTTTCATGAAAGAGAGTATGAAATGCTCACTGATGTGTTTTAGATTCATGTAGCAACTAATCTTTAAGAAACTACCTCTTGTTGAGTGTTGGTGTAGCATCAAAGAAGAATATATATAATGAAAAAGCTATTAAGATACTCCTTCCTTTTACAATTGCATATCTGTGTGAGGCCAAATTTTCTTAGAATTGTAAATAAAGACAGCATATCGCAAGAGAGGGAATGCAGAAACAAATGTAGGAATTCAGCTGGCTTCTATTAAGCCAGACATTAAAGATACTTTTTTAAATGCCACACTTCTCATTATGTGTTTTTTGTTTTGGAAAATATAGTTATTTCTCATAAAAATGTTATTTATGTCAACATCTAATGGGTATATTACTGTTATTTTAAAATAAATATTTAAAAACTTTCTCATTTTTAATTCTTTTTATGGTGAGTATCAGTAAATATAACCCACAGAAACAAAAACCCTTTAGTGACCTTAATAATGTTTAAGCACGTAAAGGAGTCCTGACACCAAAAAGTTTGAGAAGCACTGATTATAAACCAATTGGGAAAGACCTCATTCGGCCATAATTTTCTCCATATTTCCCAAGGGAAAGGGGGTAGGAAAGGAAGAGAAAGGATTGGGGATATACTGAATAGCAGGTATCCCACTGGTTGTTGTCATATACATTAATCAATCTCATTTATTCCTTATAACATTCTAATAGCTATCATTATCTCTATTTTATAGATGAAGAAACTGCAACTCAGAGAGGAGAAGGGACTTGCCTAAAGTCACGGCTTGTAAGCGACAGAATTAAGATTACATCATGCATCTCTTTGATTCTGAAGTTCTTATTTTTTCCACTACATCATATTTATGGCAGAATCTCCCCACCAAAATTGGCCAATGTCCATCAAAACCCATAAATGCAGAGCTTTGGTCTTGATTGTAATTTCTGTTCTAAATCTAAAGATCTAATTATTTTACTGATTTCTAATTCTTCATTTTTGGCTTGTTTTCACCAAATCCAAAGTATGCTTGGTACACTTAATAATGGCTGTTAATTGGGTTCACAGAACAATGTACTAATTTTCTGAGCATTAGTCTACTTCAATCATAATATACATAGTATCACAGTTCTTTCAACCTCACGCTAGTCAATATCAAAGAGTAGATTTCTACAGGGAAAGGTCTGTCTCTTGCTTTGTAGGTTCATGTAAGCAAGTATTTATTCAAATATTTATTCATCAAATATTTATTAAAAATCTGCTGTTTACTAGGCATTGGTAGCATGAAACATGAAAATATAAAGATTAATTTATGATGATTTGAAATACAATTATGGCCCTTTTAACACTTCAAAATTAAACAATTTTGTGGCCACTTCCTCTGTAATCAGGTTTGATCATAGCTTCCCTTCTAAATGAAAGCCTTAAAATGAAGAAACTAAGGTACGCTTTAGTGAACATTTAATGATCATATTTTAATATTGCTTTATTGAGTTGTTAGAAAACGCAAGTAATAATAGGGATCTTTTATTAGATCGCTCTTGTCAGGAGGCCACTTCTCTCCTGGTCTCATGTGGAGCCATTTCAGTTGGAATAACATTCCCAGTTTCTTTCCCCATCCCTCGCTCCTTCTCTCTCACAAGCAGAGTTACTTACCTGATTAGTACATTTGGAAGAAGAAACTAAGCATGCTCGACTCAGCCCTTCTGGGCATCTTTCAAATCTACCTGCAGGAAGGATGCCATTCCAACCTGCTTTCTACCAGGTGAAAGGCAAAGGGGATGTTCGGAGGATCGGCAAAAATTCGTTTCAGGAGGAAATATATTAAGAAGTCTAAATTTAGCCACAGATCTAAGCCACATTTTGCAGTTGAACTATATCAATTAGTAAAGCTGGTGTTTTGATCTCCTCTTGTCTGATTCCTATGTCGTATTGCTCATTGGGTTTCAAACTCAGGAGGGGAAGACAGGGGTATTATTTTTGGTACAAGGGCCAGGAACCTTGAGAATTGGATTCTTACTCAATTGATTCTGAACTTGAGAGAAGACAGGATGCTATTTATTGGCCCTGAAGTCCCAAGACTACATGCCAGATAACTATGTTCACTTTACATGTATTATTATCATTCCATTTTTCAGATAAAATACTGGGATATAGGGAAGTTAACTTGTCTGAGGTCACACTATATCAAGTGAAAGAGCTGGGATTCAAACTCAGGTCTATCAGACTCTGCACTTTTAATCTTATCTCCACACTATCTCTCCGCAATGGTTATGATTATGAATGTTATTCAGATACTAAAAATAGGAAATAAAAATAGTTATTATCACAATCTGCCTTCAATGACTAGAGGTTTTACATTCATTTGGAAAAACGTAAATGCCTTGGAATGTAGAAAATGTTTAAAATAATAAATTCTTATATTGATTATTAAGCTACTAGCTAAAGCTATTTTTTTTATTTCCACTTATATTTTAAAAGATTTTAGGCTAAGGAAAAAAAAAGGAAGAAAGAAAAGATGTAGTGTGATCGGGGTATTCAGTTTCTGAGGAAAGCAAAATCCAGTATGAACAGCAGCAGCCCCTGGTGGTCTAAGGGGAAAAAATAGTGTATCTATAATTATGGGGGTGGAAATATGTTTTTAAAAAGAATATATGTACATATTTAGCCATTTGACTCAGTTCTCAACCCAACACATTAAAAAACAGATGCTTTAAAAAATGATCTGTTGGCAAGATGCTTGTTAAAATTTTATCAGTTGAAATATTAAAATTCATTATGAATTAATTAACACATTATATAAAAATAAAATGTTTTTGTTTCATCGTTTTACAAAGTACTATAACCAGTGGTGATGAACACTGGAAATTTTGTGTGTCTTGATATGTGTTGCTCTAAAAGAAACTAAATTTATAGGATTACCACTAAATTGATGACATTTTCTGTCTTCACTCTTGAATTCAGTTGGCAGATGTTTTTGAGAACAAAAAATTCCATCTTATTACAAAACATATTAAGCAGGTTTTCCTGCCAGGCATGTCTGACATGATGTTTATTGCCTAGACCAAATCAATCCCCTTAGTAAGCCATAATATATGCCAGAAAGTACATTATTTCATAGTTAAGGAAAGTTGCCACATGAAATAATAAGTACTTTGATCTCCCAAGTTCCACTCCTAATGCATCAGAAATGTGCTACATAATCCAATAGTTAGTCATATCTATTTATACTCATTTAGTAAGTAAAATAAAATTATGCTTTGCTAATCTTAAAGTTTTAGGCCTGGATTTTACTTTATTTCTGCCTGTGTATACTAGATATTTGCAAAAATTTCAAAAGAGATTTCGGCTATTTACCAGATGCAAGAGAAAAAGAAAATTCAATACCTGAATATACTAGAAAAATAAAATGGTGCCAGAGATTAAACAATCACTGATTGCAATATAAATAAGTTGAATTTGGTAGCATTATCGTAGAAGAGAAGAGGTATAGAGAAGACAGGATATATATTAGCTTTCACCAAAATTTTGGACATAATCCAAGTCAGAACATCAAAAACATATTTTTTAAAGAAAGCTTCAGTTTATCAGAGTTGGCTGTTTCCGAACAATTGCAAAAATTCACATGATGGCTGAAAAAATCAGAAAACTAGACACCAACTATCTCGCATGTTAAGGAATAAGATTTGATGGATGTCAACAAGCAATCAATCCGTAAATATTTGAGTATCTTCAATGTGTAATGTCAGGCTCTGCCAAGATTCCTATTCTGTAAATGTCTCCTCCACATTTGGATTTTTCCTTCTGCGGCCATGTAATTTTCTCTCCCCCTCCATTTGTAGCATTTTTTCTTTTTTTTTCAACGTTCTGGGTCTAATCCCTCTTCTTTACTTCCTATCACCACAGCCACAACTTAGTCTTTTAGGGAGGAGATATTCAAGCAGTTCCAACCCAATATTACAGAGATCAGCATCAAGTCACTGTTGCCTATATTCCACTATATACTGTAAACTTATTTTAACTGATCTTCGCCCTTTAGTCTGAGTACTTGTCCTCTTACCCTCCAGTTTGATACCAAAACAACCCTCATCCCTAGCTGTCGATCACATTATCTAGGCATCTCTAGACTAAGACCTAGTCTTTCTGCTTTGGTCTCCTTTCAGGGGATTGGATTCTAATGAGTGGATTTAGTATCAGTTCCTGACTTCCTCACAGTATGCTCTGTACTACTGTAAAAACTGGCTCATATCTGCTTATTCTTAAGGATTGATATGCAATTCCAAAATCTATAAAGAATGCTCAAAGATCTAGAGAATTGTGGGGAGATCTAGTAAGAAGGCATGAAAGATAAATTAGTAATATTAATTTTATGAGACGAAAACCTATGAGATACCTAAAGATAGCAATGATAAGTTTCATATAAGTTAGCTAATCATAACAACTCCCATGAGTCATACTAAGTAGAGGTCACTGATTATGCTGAGAGGAAGAGGTGGGATTTCAGCTGGGCATTACAGCATGGATAGAATCGGGAGTAAGAGAAAGAACAAGAAGCAAAGTTATACATCCCATAAAGAACAAAGTGTATACAGGGAAGAGCAAGTACAGTAGGATGGCTATACTCTTATGAACAAGTGTGTAAAACAGAAATAGCAGTAATGAAATTTATTAATATTTCCATTCTCATCCATAATTTTAGCACCATGATGATACTATAGCTAAAAAAGAAAACAAGACATCCCTCTTTCATATACTTAGATGAAAACGTGTAGCTCAATCAAGGTATCAAATAAATCTTGACATACTGACTTTTTATCATTAATTTTTGGAATGTATTCTTAGCCACTGGATTGGGTAGAGGACCAACAATGTAATTTTTTTTTTTGGTTTGGTTTGTTTGAATGTTTCCTCACAGAAAATCAAGTAGCATACTTTAATGATACAGAACATATTTAAAAAAAAAAGCAGTAGTAGTTTGTGATTTTAATCCCAGCTCCACCATCTTATTTATCCAACAAGGGGGCCGGCCCCATGGCCTAGTGGTTGAGTTCGGCGCGCTCCACTTCAGCGGCCCAAGTTCGGCTCCTGGGGGCAGACCTATACCACTCGTTGATGGCCATGCTGTGGTGGCAACCCACTTACAAAATAGAGGAAGATTGGCAAAAATGTTAGCTCAGGGCGAATCTTCCTTAAGCAAAAAGAGGAAGATTGGCAACAGATGTTAGCTCATGGTGAATCTTTCTTAGCAAAAAAAAAAAAAATTATTGTGAAGGCTCTGTTCTACAAATATACAAATATTTATTATGAAGGCTTTGGGGATACAGCAGTGAGCAAAACAGACTAAGTCCTGGCCCTCCTGGAGCCTGCATTGAGAGCTATGTTACCTTGGGAAAACTACTAAGTTTTGATCCACAGTCTCCTTATTTGTATAACTGGATCAATATTAGTGATCCTATTAAAAGATAATATATATATTTTTATATATAATACAATATATTTATATATTATAAATATATATAAATTGTTTAAAGACATTTAATAGTGTCTATTAAATGATAACTGGTCAAAAATCTATATAATCACCAGATGTAGTTTACTGTACCATATGCTTTTATAATAATTGGTTTAATTTTCATATTTAAGATACATATATTTTCTTTTCAACTGGTTAGAACAGTGTGATAAAGAGGAAAAGGAGCAAGAATCTACATAATTGTAAGTCCTGGTTTCAACACTTAGTTCCATTTACTAGTTATGTGATCCTAGACAAAAAGGGACCATCTGTGCATCAGTTTCCTCAACTATAAAATAAGGATAAAATTATTTGATCCACCTATTTCTTGAGGTTGTTCCAAAGAACAGATGATCAGTTTCAAAATGTAAATGGTTAAGAAGTATATAAATAAAAGTTAATTTATCTCCATCACATACCATGCTCTGTGTCTGAAAATTATAAATGCTTGTTATTTGGAGATATGTAGAGGGAGGGAGATACTAGAAGTCACTTCTTACATGGATCAAAACTACCTAAGAATTAATGCACCTTACACAAAATGAACCATTCTTCTCTTTCCCACTATAGGATCATGCCTTAATATCTCGAAACATGTTTGAAGATATCAGCTTAACTCTGCCATTTTGCACAATTTTGGAAGATTTTAAGAAAAATAAGAAATGTTTATTACAAAATGTTTATTAAGAAAAATAATATTTCATAAGTAAGACTATCAGGTATAAAGCTGTGTTATCTACATAAGTCTATTTTTGTCTTTTACTGCTTTTGATGGGAACCTAGACTGATGAGTGAAATGAGACAAGAAAGAAAGAGGCAAAAAGATATGATAAGGAAAGAAGTAAAAATGGCAGAGAGATAAAAGAATTAAAGAAAAAAAGACAAAGAGAAAGAGAGCAGATCTTAACAATAAAGCAACATAAAAAGATTTTTTTCCCTTGGTGTAAGAAAAAAATAGATGCAGTGTGATAAACAAAACAGATCTGAAAAACAGAATAAAGAAAATGCACACATACAAGAGAACAAAAGAAAAAATCAAAGCAATGGTGACAAGATAAAGAGAAAATAGAAAATAAGGAGTAAAACCTACAAGACAGATGTCAGAAATAGATGCTTAATCTGTACATATTATAGGCAAATAAAAGAAACTGTTTAAAAAGAAATAAAAAATTTAGTACACAAAATCACTTTTTCTTTGCATTTTATATAAGCAATGATTTGTATATTTCAAAAAGAAAAATCTTATATTCATATTTTGAAGCTGGATAACAGAGGTGATTTTTTTTAACTCTGTCTTAAGATGGTGGTTGACAGACTGGATCATATAGAAGCTTAGGACAACCGATATAGAAAGTGACATCACGACCCTGATGCCATGATAGGAAAGAAAGGCAGTAATACATTACAACTACTTTAGAACAAGCAAGCTACTTATTGATTCCAAATTTAATAATTGTTTTTGGTTTTCAAATAATATATTAAATAGTGAGATGCTTTTCAGAGATTTATATATTGTATTCTGCGTAACTTGCTTCACTCATTCTATCACATGCTTTGGGTATTCTTGGTCTGGATACATTTTTTCGGGTCTTGAGAATTTATATGCTGCTTTCACTATGGCTAACTGTCATAACTTACTCATCAGACTCACCTATAATCAAATGTCCTGAATGTTTGGAGTACAATTCCCAAAAGTATAGTGATTATGCCATGAACTAGAAGTATAATAGAGAAAATAACTTAGAAAGCCATCCATGTCCCCTCAAAGGTGGTATGAAATATTTTATTAATGAGCTTCTAAAGTAGATGTAAAAATAGCTCAAGTTGAATAATCTGAAACTTTACTATCTTACAGCATAATACATAAAATGTAATTTTTTTCTATGTTTAAATGTTCTGAATTGCTCACTTCTGAAGAACATATCAATTTACTTACCCCATAGCATTTTTGACATGCTTTATTATTAAATTATATTTCTAGTTTCCATAGTAAGGCTTTGAAAATTGCATGAATCTGTCTCATATATATTATGTACAGTATGTATATCAAGCAGAATGTGTCAAAGTGCAAATAAAATTGTTTGTGCCCCTTACAGAATTAGAACTCCTCGGGCAGCACTGCTGTAAGGATCCCACGCTGCTAGCATTACAAAATGCAAAGGTTCACTGGGTAAGAAAGGAGCAAAGGACAGAGTTCCCTCATTACACTATCCCTAAACTATTCTAGCTTAAATATATATTAAAATATTAATTACTCTTCCTCCCTCCATCTGCCTTCAGAAGTTAAGCTGAGACACTGTGGATGGATGGTTGCTCGTAGGAAAACAATGAATTCAAACTATTACAACCCAAGATGAAGACTGATGTTTTGTACAGTGCAGTATTAATTGCATTTGAAACTTATATAAAATATCACACTGAAAAAAGAACGATGTGTTTTGTAATTTTGAATAAAAAAAAAGTTTCATCCAAGTGATAGGGGAAATAAATGGTTAAAAATGAAAGAATAAACATTGTATTTAAAAAATAAGCAAAATAATTTATATGAAATGAAATCTAAATAAAGTAAAGGAAATAATGAGGGAAAGTAATGATTTTACTTATTACTTACTCTGATATACAACTGCATCATTTCTTTTTCTCTTTGGGGGTTACGATACTTCTCATAGAAATCACGTCGCTTCTTTGTCTCTTTAGAGACTTTATCTTTTCTTTCTCGTTTTTCTGCTGGTTCATCTGAACTATCAGAAGATGACTGCACGTGTATCTTCGGCTTTTCTACTTCAATATAGTTTTCATTGGGATTCAGTACTATTACTCCATATCCTTCCTGTTTTGAAAGCAAAGAAGGTAGCATAATTTAATTTTAGAAAATATTTCAATTCATAAAAAAGTACTTAAAATCTCATAGTAAGTGATTTAACATAGTTGCATATTCACTCAAATATTCCTGTATAAAACATTATACTTTAAATTTTTCCAACAGAAAGTCATTGAAAATTGTTTGCCTGTACTGTGTGTGTAAACAAGCATAGATTATCTATGAGAACAAAAAGACATAATTGTACCATATAGATTATAAAGCTTAAATTTAAAGTACTTCAGATCTCCCAGAATCCCAAAAATCATTGAAATAAATTATCAAATAACAAGTACACTTTCAAACCACATTAATATTTATAATATACATTTTGAGAAAATAACCTCTTTGAAATTGAAGTTTACAATTCAAACCACATTTTGTTGGATTTTCTTTTTTTACAATTAAGCTTTAATGGGCACTTTTTATTTGGTTGAACTTAGAATAAGCAATTAAAAAGGAATAAATCTGATCTAACATTCTACAGATTTACATACCTATATTATTAGAAACATGTAATGTCCACCTGTGCACCTTGGATTTTTGTCACCTTTCTTCTTTCAGGAGGCCACACAAATCATAAAACAAAATAAACTAATGTCTTACTATAATGTATGGAAGCAATTCTTTAATCCTGAAATTTCATTTTTCGACTACCATAAAAATTTCTCTTTATAAAGAACTAGTACTAAAAAACAAGTTTCAAAGTTTAAAATATAGCTTATTGAGCTATTAAACTTTTTTTCAGTCTTTTAAAACATATTTTCATGTCTGACAGTTTTAGCAAGGCAAACATTTCTATGGTTATAATTAAGGAAACTTTTGGTATTTATATTATGTTATAATTGATGGAATAATTTAGCCATGAGAAAATAGAGAAGGATAAACAATTACCACTGACAAGCATGTGCAACACAAATTTTTTAAGCTATTTATATCTTGTCTTTTCTATTCAATTCTACACTGTGGGTGTCCCAATTTTGCCTTGTAAAATCCTGTAAGGTCATACTTGCAACATGTTTTATATTATGATAAAAAACATAAGAGCTGTAAAAATAGAGCTTAAAAAATCTCATCCTTACTAAAAAAAAGTATATACTTTTCCCAAAACTATTACTGTAGAATCTTCTACTTGAAGTTTAAAATTTAATAATTTTTGCCAAATCAACCATAATAAAATGATTTTAAAAAACTGACAGCAGTAATAATAAGCCATTATAGCATAGACTTAATTATCTTATTTTTAAATATGCTACACTGCTGCATGTAGTTGGTTTTTTTAACAGTTGATTTCACAAACTACGTACAAACTTCATGGAGATTGTTTCAATTTTTCCCCCCAATCAGTTCATATTATGGTCTAAAACCATGCTATGATTTGGAGATTTTCAAGATCATTGAAGTTCTGATTTTAGTGATAGGATTGTTAATTAAGATATAGTTGTCTTACCTACACAAAAACTAATAACATATGCCAAACATTAACAGAACACCACATATTTTTCAAATACATGTTCAAATAAAACACTGAGATAAATACCTCTTTCATGAAAGGCTTATAAAATACTTAACAAGTTTTTAGATTTAAATGTTCTACATCAAAGCACAAGAGAAGGGTTTGTGTTTTTTTTTTTTTTTTTAAAGTTTCTTAGCTGGTAAGTCAAAGTTTTACCAACAAAAGATATTTTATTTGGCCCTGCTTTATTCTAATCTGTATAGCTATTCAAAAGTCTTGTAATTCATTGTGATCACTGTCAGGTAGACAGATTGTCACTTGGTGATTTTCTACAGTTGGACACACTTGACTAGTTATTAAAATCACATGTGAAGGAAGTTCCTACCCCTCTTCCTTGTGCCTCTTACAACTTTTCACGCCCTTCTCAAATTTCAGCTATAACTTCTCCTCCCACCAAAAGTAAGTTAAAGAACACTGTTGCACTCTGCTAAACAGGGTGAAATAGAGGCATTCACTACACTGTCTCTGGTGTAAGGAACATAGTCAAAAAAGGTCACCATAGGCCAAAAAGAAAATTGCCTCCTTACTAGATTCTGTACCGTGAGTAAGTGGTCTCCTGTCATGTTTCTTCCCTGCCTTCTCTGAATGAATTGAACTTTAACCACACACACACACACACACACACACACACACACACACACAGCCTCTCATACTTACACATGAGTTAGAGTTAGCAAGCCCAAAATAGAATCTTAGAATTCTTAGACATGAAAATAGTGATTTACTACATTTTAACGATAATATGAAAAATTACAAACTCAAAGTAACAAAATGAGACTTTAATAAATTGATAGAACATGAGCGTCATCTTTGTACAATGAATGAATTCCAAATAAAGGTAAACTCTTTAGACAAAATTCATAGTAACCAGAATTACAAAACTCTTACCCTAATTTATAAGTTAATCATTAGAAATAATATTTTCATAATATCAGGTTTATTCGAGCAGAAGTTTTTTCCTCAACTTTTGGAAATCATGGATTAAAAAATTATTGTGCCTACTTGATTTCAAATGGACTCTGAAATTTGATGTATCCCATCTAAATAAGTATAAAAAACAGACGCACATAAATCATCAAAGAAGTAGTATTTGTCTAAGTTATCAATTATGTAACTGAAAATTACATGACTCATTTGTCCAATTTTATAAAGACACAATGTCAATTTTTCACCAAGGCATCAACAAATGAATAATGATTCTATTTTTAAATCACCACTATATAAATCAATTAAAGAATTTTTATCATTTCGATTTCAACAATGAATGTTTCTTTTTAAACACCTGAATTATTTAGAAAACATTTTATCATTTAGATATTTCATACTGCCAATTTAATTAATGGAATAACAATCAAGAAATATTCAGGAACATCTGCAGAAATGAGAGCTAATTTTAATAAATGTTTTTGTTGGAAATTCAATTATCATTCTATAAAAAACGTACATTTTTCAATTAAATTTTTCCTGATAAACTAATGCAATATTCACAGAGACCATTCATAACTATTTTACAATGCGTAGGAGAAAGCTGGAGCAACAAAACAAAGTTAACTATCCTGCTTACATGCTCTAACCACAGAGATGCAGTAAAACTGCATCTTTTCCTCCTTTTCCTGTGTCACATATAAACATTGTCAAAAAAATCCCTTTATATAATAAAGCTACAAAGATTTTTGCCATATTGACTTTAATATATGGAAACAAGAAGTCAAAGCAAATAGCCGAAGTAAAACAAAGCAGACACATACCAGCAACTAAATTTAACTGTTTTAAATAGTATAACATCAATTTATATCCTAAAAAATCAGAATAAATATCATTTTAAAAATTCCTTCTATTCTCAGTAACTCAATCAGTACATACAGAAATAAGTAAAACAGAGATCCTAGTTTGAACTTTAACAAATGTACCCATAAAGTTTTACAAATCTACTCTATAAAATCAGGCATCAAATATAATATAAAAGAACTGTGCATTGCCACTCTAATAAAGAGGCTTCCATAACTAATGCTTAAAACCTTAACATTTTATATTGAAGTATTTCTTTTATATTTAATTATTCCTTAAGCACGCTAAATTTCTCATAAGATGAGAAGTTAGGTCATTTCAAATATACACGGAAACTTCTGTTATCTTTAACAAAATAAAATGATCAAACTGATTATCTAACATTCTACAGCTAAATAAATAAAACTTCTGGCATCTTTCATAATGATTTACCCAAATCAATTCCAATATCCAACATTTTAAGAGACAAAGCATACATAAAGTTGTTAATTAACTCTTATCTTTGATTGCACAGTCTAGTAGAAGATCAAGAAGGTGACTAAGATGACAGATATTGGTAAAAGTAAGCTTTATCTCATTCCATTTTCTATCCTTTTGTAGCTATAACTGTGGTTTCATTTTCAGACCTGTAGTTTATAAGGTATAAACCATGGGATCCTAATCAGAAACCCTCAAAATTTTATTGCTAGACACAGCATTCTATTCGGCACAAGTACTTGCTGTGATTTAAACAGGACACACAGGCCTCCAGGCCTCCTTTATTTTGAAGTCTATAGATGCACTTACTAATAAATAATAGTTCATTTATCATTCAATCAACAAATGATGGCTTAGGTCAGAGGTCTAAAACAGACAGGTGATGCCAAACACTAAGAACCAAAGAGGAAACTTTGCTAAAGAAATTCAAGCGGTACAGAAATGTACTTATCAAGAAGATTCTACAAATAGCAAAAATTTAAAAATGCCTGACCAAAAACAGAATGTACTTCTGACCCCAAATGAAACCTTGCTAAAACTGAAGATTTATCCAAGTTAATTTGCCCATTAATTACAAATTATAAGGAAAATGGAAAATAGAAGCAAAGTCTACATCTTTTCAAATCTTTTGTGGTTGGCTAAATAAAAAATCAGCTGAAAGTACTCAGCTCTGCATATTAACCTGCCAATACCTCAAGCCACATGTGACCAAAGAGGTCAGGGGCCAGAGTAGAATCCCTTGACCTCTGGAACTATCCATTTTGGTCTTCAGGCAAGGCTCTGTAAGAGATCATTTTACACAGATTTATCAATCACATTTTTCAAGTTCAGCATTCTGTTTGGTTTGAAAGAAGATAGGTGCTCATCCTCAAGAGAAATGAAACCCAAAGTATTTTATCTATAAACTATATCTACCCATGGTTAAAATGGACAAACTACTGTCCATTCATCTTTTCTGAAAGACGTATGTTGTGTTTATTCTCATCTTTTTCACAAGAAGGGTATGTATATGTCACTGTTGCAACATCCTAGGTGCGACAGTGAGATGAGGTCATGACAGCCAATCAGAAGTCACTAGTGAAGCGTTAAAGTAAACATAGCTGTTTGAGCTCCAGCTCTGCTTGAAAAATGCCCCCTCCATTATTTCAGCAATTTTCTCAAGACGTGACCTGGGATTGAAACGCCTGAAATGTCACTTGACTCCGTTTTGTGCTTCTTCCCAATGTGCATTTAGGTAACAGCATCCTGCTAATATTTTGTACAATGTTTCACCACCACGCTTCAACTTGTAGCTTCCTAAATTCTAATGTAGTGTTCCATGGTATAAAAATACCATAATATGGACCAACACAGATTATCCCAGTAAGTTTCCAACTTCAAATAGCTCATCAAGTTAGTCAGTAAAAGAAAACATGCCACAAAAAGTTTTCAGAGGACCACCTGTTGTCTATTATTTTTACATAGCACTTACTCATAAATCATAACACAGGGTAATTAATCAAGCTGTCAAAGAGAAGGTCAAAGGTTATATGGTAGAGTCAGAAGGTCATGCATGGGCTGATAGAGGTCAGGGTCACACTGCATTCCTCATTATCAAGTTGGGATGAGAGACGGCCCAAGCAAACAAAAGTGAAAGCAGATGGAGAAGTGAGTGGATAAAAAAAAAAAAGAAAATTTCACAAACAAAAAGAAAAGTGAAAGAAGACTGTCAGCTGCCTTCAAGTAGAGAATAGAAGAGAAAAGAAATACACTGAAATGTGCTCAAAGGAGCTCAAGAACATAAAGAAACTACAGTTTTATTAATTAAATAAGTTGAATATAACTTTTCTTTGCCATTTTATTAGTGCATACTAAGCAATATTAGAAAATATATGTTTGCCATTTCTATATCTTCCCTAGCTAGCATGCTAAAGATAAAATAAGGTAAAGGCAAAGAGTTCCAAGGATAAAGCATGATTACAAAAAGATAATAAGAAGGGTTTTTCCTTTAATATTGTTTCAGGGTTACAACATAGATGTGCAAATAGTTTTAAGCCACAGGATAGGTAATTTTTGAGTATGATACAAAGATATCCACAAACACAAATGCATCATAAAAGTCCTTTTGAATAACAAAACAGTTATAAAATATTCTATTATTACGCTGGCCTGAATTAGATGTAGAATACTGTGCAAAATTAGCTGTCACCCTTTGCTCAAAATCTTTGTTAATCTCATTTTGAATGTTTGCAGCTTTATCAACACATGCATCAATGTCAGCTCCTTGGTTACTGAACCGCTGTAGCTGGAAGAAGATATAATTAAAATGTTTTGGCACAGAAAAGGTGAAATTGTATCTTCCCTTGTTCCCTTAGGAGTCTGTAAAACATGAAGGATATATTGACAAACACACACCCTTGTCTCCGGTTCTCACATTCCAGGTCATCCAAGCGCTATTTATTTTAAAACATTCATTTTGCACTTACCCATAGTATCAACCGCTCTGTTTCTAACTTTTCCTAGGTTTTAGGACATTATATTGCTTAAACACACAAACTTCTCTTCTAATCATCAATATCTTATTTATTAAAGAATTCCATAAATGTACAATAGCATCATAAAAAACATTTACCACTCATTATCAAAGACAGAAACACAATTTAATACTACATCCAGTATTATGCAATCTTTCATATTATTTGCTTCTCATTCTCATAAAAAGACACAAATATACACCCACATATTTATACACTAAACTAAAAAGAAGTAACAAGTTTCAACTGTTGCCCAGTCAATGACACATTAAAATCCCTAAGCGGATATAGGGAACCCTACAGCATACCTCCTTTATTACATGGTCCCAAACAGACTTGGAGGGACACATTTATCTTATGAAATTTACTGTTCTGCATGCTAGTTATGCTTTTAGGCTTTAGAGTACTAAGTACAAGTCCAATGTTCTCCTAACTTTCTATTAAAATCCATTATAAAATTGTGTAAATACTGTAGCTATAGATGGTAGGCACGTGGTCTTTCAAAATATTATCACTTTGGGCCAATCATATACCAGATAAATATATGCTTAAGTTTTTAAGTTACTCTAAAAATCTGCTTAAGAAATATGGTATATAAATCATTTTATCTTAAGATATGCCACCTTTCTCTTTCTTTTTATCCCTCAATTAAAATATCATGTTTAAAATATTTTTCTTGTTTTTTTCAAGAATATATCAGTGTTTTGCATGTGGTTCTTTAGCCCACTTGAAAGCATGAGGACATAATGAAAGATCTCAAGTATTCATTGAGTCAATAATTCA